>NC_079499.1:33532934-33835964 GCF_030052815.1 Hevea brasiliensis | reverse complement strand
GAATGTGATTCAAATCTGAATTTTTAAGATTGTTTGACTGTGATTCAAATCTGAATTTCTAAATTTGTTTGAATGAGATTCAAATATGAATTTTTAAATTTATTTAAATCATATTCAAATCTGGATTTTTAAGTTGAATATGAGATATTCAATTTAATTTAAGTATGTATGTTTTATTTAATTGTTAAATAGTGATATGCATGATGGATGATCATGGACTATAAAAGACCAATGTGATTAGATTTATTTCTTTTATGTTTCTATGGGATTGTAAATTAATTAATTTATTTTAATTTATTTTGGGCATGTATTATTAAGTTTGTAATAATTTTTGGGTTGTAATTTCATTTATTTAAGTTCTTGTAAATTCACCTTGGTATGCCAAGGATTACTATGTAATATTGGATTGCAAGAAGTTCAAGGAGGTCAAGAGCATTGGTGGGACCAGTGGGAGGAATTCAAGATCAAGTATTGATTATGTACTCCTTCAGCAACTCTTGTAACATGAATGAATGAAATGCACCTAGGAATGCCCTGATTCAATTCTTGGTGGCTCAGAATTGAATCCCTTAGAAAGTCCATGATCATACCATATTTATTTATTGTCCATGAATGCATGAGATGTATGTGAATGTATGCAGTATATGATATATGCATGTTAAATGGATAATGTGCAAAGTGAGACCTTAATAGTAATTAGGATGACCATAAAATCATCCAAACAAATGATTAAGTTGGAAATGCTATAATTAAAGTAATTATAACATGGGCCCTCCATTGGGGTAATTATTTTAAGAAATTTTAAATAGTTGCATATGATGCAATTAATTTAAGAGATTTTCTTAAGAATAATTATTAAGCATGAGATGTTGAAAATATGTAAATGGTTTGGTGGCCAATATTGGATGTACCTGAGGACATTAAAATTATTTGTATAATTACTAGCTCAATGGGATCAACTTAACTAATGCAAGATAAGTCAATAATGGATGTACCTGAGATTTTGAGCATTAGGGGCTAGGTAAAGGATTGAACCTCACATGAGATGTGATGGGCAAGGAGTTGCTAACTTATAGTTTATTGTAACTCCAATAATGGATGTACCTGAGGATGATCAATAGAATTATAAGAATTCAATCACCCACTAGAAATCCATCCAACTAGGATTTCCGTTTTCTACTTTGGAAGTGTAAGATTCGCTAAGTTAGTGGAAGGACCAATTTGATTAAAAGACCATAATTATTTTGGTTAATTACATGATACATTTACTAATTAATCTGGTTATTTTCTGCATTTAATTTTTTGATAATAATGAGCACAGAACAACCACCACCATCCAATATCCTTGCAAGCATACTTGATCGCAATAGGTTGACAGGACCTAATCTGTCTGATTGGCTAAGAAATTTGAAACTTGTCCTGAACCTTGAACATATAGGATATGTTCTAGATTCAAATGTTCCTGGTTCCTTACCTCCAGAGGCCACTCAAGAGGAACATGAAACTTTGGATAAGTGGAAGGAGCATGATATGAGAGCTAAGTGTTACATGCTTGGTTCCATGAGTAATGAGTTACAGAAGCACCATGAAAACATGCAGAGTGCGAGTGAGATCCTCCTTCACTTATAAGAGTTGTATGGTGAGCACAGCAGGAATGCTAGGTATGAGATATCTAAACAGCTGTTCCGCATGAGGATGTCTGAGGGACAGAATGTTGGGGATCATGTCCATAAGATGATTCGGCTGATTGAGCAGTTGGAACATGTAACACCCCTAAGTTCGGTAGTGCGTTCTACTGTTCCGGTTACCAGTGCTGTCCGGACAACTAGGATGCCTAGAACTACACTTCGATATGTGTGAGGAGACATAAAATAATGAAATAAAAGAAAAGAAAATACAAGAAAAACAAAGGAAAAATAATAGCAAAGAAATGTAACCAAGTTAAGCAAGCCGAAAACCCTAGTGATGGGTGATCGTGTCTTGTTGAAGTCAGTTGACTAGCTACAGACTATGGAACCCTAGAAAATATTTTTAGGACTCTAATAAATATTTATTGAAGTATAAATATCATTAGAGATATCAAAGAAAAATTAAATAATTAGTACAAAGAAAAGTGAGAAATCGAAAAACGGACAAAACCCGGTGTTACCGAAAAATCGGGAATACAACCCGAACAGGGGCATTATGGTCATTTGACATCCCGAAGTGTCTTTTGACCTAAATGTACATTAAAAATAAATAATATTACATTTAGAAAATAAAATGAAAAATTAATTTGGGGGTACCTAATATAAATAGCCAAAAGTGGAGTGAAAATTGTGTAATTAGCACTTAAATCTTATTAAATCATTTTTCTTAAGTAAGTGGTCCACTAATGAATAAACTAAACATGAAGTGGGGCAGGTTTAAGTCCATAATGCAGCTGAATTCTTCATCTTCTCCAATTCTCTCAACATTGCCGAATTGAAGAAGAAGAAAACCTCCATTAACGTTTTTCATTCATGCTTGATCCACCCTTCCATTTCACCTTCAATCACTTAGGTTCCTTCATGAAAGTTTGTCTACACATCATAAGGAAGAGCTTGATAGCAAATTTAAGAAGTTTAATCAAGGTTTGACAAGTTCTAACCATAAGGTAAGTTTACATTTTTGAAGATTTTTTTGTTAAACTTTGTGTACATGTTATGGGTGTTGGTTTTGTGAAGGAAATTTTTAAGTTTGAAGAGTTATTGAGATATCCATTTTTGGGCAGCCATGTAGTCATGTATTGATGAAGTATTTGTACATATATTTGATGAGAATTATGTTGGTTATGGTGATGTAATGTCCTAGTAAATTATTCCATATATATATGGTGATTTTTGCATTTGAATGGAAATTGATGAATTGTGGAATACTTTGGTGTTGAGGAAGTTTGCGGCAGCCTTGAGATTCTTGAATAAATGTATATGTTCATGAAAGTATTGGCAGAATATTGACCTTGAGAATTGATGGAGATGTGTATAGATTGATTGTGTAAGTATATGTAAAAATTTGTAATGTTTAGGTGTATATGTGATTGTACTTAGAACTTGTAAATGTGAGTTTTAATTGGTGTATTGAGGATAATTGCAATCTGCCCAAAGTGACATTTAAGTGAAGTGGAATATGGTTTTGGTAATGAACCAAAACAGAAATGGTAAGGGGAAGTGGACATGTAGTAATGTAAGTGTGTAATTGATGTGTGTTAAGCAAGGTAACTAAGGGCAGTGTACATTTTAGCCTATAACTTTAAATGTGTAACCTCAATTGGTATGAGACCAATTGGAGGTGGAACTAGGCACAAAATGTGCCAACTTTCATTGAGAAAGCATACCAAAATTCTGCTTGCAAGGTGACCCAAGAAAATGACCAATTCGGATTAGGTACAATTAGGACCTGAAAAATGATCAATTGGGCAGCAGTGAGTGTTTAGGCCATAACTCACTCAAAACAGGTCCAATTGACTTGAAATTTTAACCATGAATAGTTAAGACCCATACCTACAAGTCTTATGCAGACACCAAAGACCAGAAATGACCATAAGAAAGTCAAACAACTTGCACAAGTTCGGGTCCAAAAACTGGCCGAACCAAAGTTGACCAAATTGAACTAAAATTGACCTAATTTGATGCCATTTAACCAGTAATAGTATAATGACCATAACTTGGTCTACTTAACTCGGAATGACCTGAAATTTTGCACCGCGGTCCATAAGACATAGATCTACAAGTTTGCAGTTTTGACAGAAACCCGAAAACCGAGGAAACTAGGTCGTCCGGCTAGGTCAAACTAGTATCCCGGAATATAGCAAGTTGCATTAAAATGCAGTAAACGAGGAAATGAGTTTGGTAAAACGTACCAACCTAAAACCCTATCGAATGTGACATATTAATGACACAAAAACCTAATTTACCTAGAACGCATCGAGGGTCGGTATATTAGGTGATTAAGCAAATAATAGCTTTCAGTGAATTACTTATCGAACATTATCGTTAGAGACAAATTAATTTAGCACTGAAACACTTCAAATTGTGTTTCTCAGTTACCAAAGACTCAGGAAAAGGGAAGGAAACACGAGTCCGGACTCAGAGACAAATATTAGAGGTTTGTGCACAACGGCTATTTCTTTTGAATTTTTCAATTGAAATGAATTATGACTATTGTACATTATTGTTTTAAATTGTGTTTGTGCACAACTAGTTTTCAACTGATTTTGTTCTGAATAATATTTCATATGATAAATTGTATGTTATTGTTTTAAATTGTGTTTGTGCACAATATTTATTTCTTTTGAATTATTTTCAATTGAAATAAATTATGACTACTTGTATGTTATTGTTTTAAATTGTGGAAATGTACTTAAATGGATATTTATTGCTTGAAAAGCATTATAAATGATTTGAAACTGTAAGAAACTGTTTGAATAGTATTTGATGGATACTTATTGATTGAAAAGCACTGTAAATGGTTTTTGTGGAAATTGAAGTGAATTACGAATTGTGTTGCCATTTTGTGAATGAAATTATAACTTTGGAAATTTATTGGATTCTTCGGATCATTTGAATAAAATGTTTGGAATTGTTTTGATTCACAATTGGCATGACACTGTTACTATGTTCCTCCTCCATTAATGGGGTGAGTGTGATTATTCCTCCCTCTTTAACTTATCAGTCTGGGGTGAGTATGATTATGTTCCTCCCTCTTTGACTTCCCAGTCTGAGGTGAGTATGGATGAGTACTCATTATTCAGCTAGCTTCCTCCCTCATTGATTTCGATTATTGGGGTGAGTGTGTCTTGTCGTGGTGTACAACACGGCATGTGTGGAAAAATTGTGTCCTGGCTTAAATTGTGATATTGATCGGCAACACTGTGTTATTAAGTATTTTGATCAAATTGTGTATGAATTGGCAACATGGTATTCTTAAATTATTTGACTAAATTGTGTTATTATGAATTTTGATAAATTGTGAATTGGAGTTTAAATTCCTTATGACATTCATTGTCTTGAATTTAACTATGGTTTTATGTATCCACTATTTATATGGTTTATGAATTGTGATTTAGAGTTGTATTTGGTTAATGTTGTGCACCACTGAGACATTGTCTCAGCGATAGCTTTTTATTGCTGTCGCAGGTAGACAGACAGACAGGGCAGCAGACTAGGCTGCTAGTACCTCCAGCGAGAGATTTTTCGGGTATAACGAGTATACCGCTTTTTGCATTTTGTACTGTAATGTATGACCACTGTATGTACATATTGTTTTGGTTTGAGCAGTTGTAAATTCAAATTGTAACTTGAGGTTGTAAAATAATTATGAGTTATTTTGACTTGTAAAAATTGTATTATATTTCCTATATCTCAGCTTTTGAAAAATTACTGTGGATTTGAGTTGAGAAATATGTTGTATTGAGAAAAATGTTGGAGTTGAGATTTGGAAAATAATTGAAGTGCTTTTATAGGTTTTCAAGAACTGCTTTATCCAAAATACGATGGCATTCTCGCCAAAATTTTTACGTAAATTTCAATTAATTCAAATGTGTTAGTTCTATCACTTCAGATCAAAAAGGTTTTTAACACCTGTAAATAGTGCTCACCACTGTAAAAGAAGTAAGAAAAGTTTTTTAAAATCCCTTGTAGTATATTTAATGGGTTATCAGTAGACGGAGTTGGTAATTCATTAGGTATACTACGGGATCATGTTATGCCTTACAGAGGGGTAGGGTGTGACATGTTTTAGTGGTATCAGAGCCAAGTTTTTAAATTCTGTTTTCACATGTTATTGGAATATTCTTTCTTCATAGTACAATTGCCGTCAATATCATTGTTTGATACATACAATACATTACAAGATAAATATGCACTAACAGGAGGAAATCTCCTACTTATTTGTTCGTAAGATCTTAAATCCTCGCATTGAATATGGAAGAGGGTGATCGTTCATCGATCATCTATTGGCCGAGGTTCAAGGATGCCCTGTGCCTACATAATGTTAGTGGTTCTTGCACGCAGCACTGAGTAGTTCCCCGCTCGATTACTCGTGAGATGGTCGCAAAGTTCCAACAAATGGTCGTAATGTGCCTACTCAAGTCCCAATCTGCATACACGATGGTACAACCACGTCTTACAAGGCGATGATAAATTGATGAAATATGGGGCTCTGAGTTCAAGGGGATAGATCCTCCTGGAACATGATGGTTAGAGAGGATGGATAGAGTATTCAAGAAAGTACATTGTACAGGAGCTATTTGAATACTCATTTGAATACTGTCTTTGTTATAGGGGATGCTTATGATTGGTGGAAAACCATTCCCCACCTAGAACTGCAGATCTTGACTGGAATGACTTTCTTAGGGAATTCAGACAGAAATATGTCCCTGATGCTTATGTAGACCAGAAGCTACAAGAGTTCTTAAGTCTGAAACAGGGGAGTAGATTAGTGGCTGAATATGAAAGGGAATTTTTCCACCTGAGCCATTATGCAGTAAGTCTACTTTCTACCAGTAGGGAGAGATGTAAGAGGTTTGAAACCGGCTTGAAGCCCAGTATCAGAGTACAAGTGATCGGCTTCAAACACACTAACTTCTCTGAACTTGTTTCTCAAGCCCTAGAGTTGGAAAGAGTTGAGTTTGAGACTGCTCCAAAGAAAAAGAGATCAGAGAAGACAGAGAAAGAGGGAAAGTCAGTAGAATAGAGTTCCAGTGGTTTTACTGGAAAGAGGAAAAACTTTGGGGGATACAACAGAGATAGTAAGAAGTCCGGTAGAGATAGATCTTTTGGATAGAAACCACCTCGATCCAATCAGCAAACTCAACAGAAACCCAGGAATGCGCTGTCAGATCGACTTTGTGAAATTAGTTTTGAAAGAGTTTATCGGCGAAAAGTATTTTCTAACACACCATAAATTACAAAGCTAATTGGCGAGCCTACTTAATGTAAGGCAAGCGGACATAAAAGTAAGTTGTGGTAGTAGACTTGCTCTAGATGAGGGCAAAGATGTTACAGTTATTAATTGTTAATGGATATTGTAATCATAATAAGTTTCAGATATCAGTGAATTCAAAAAGGATAAAAGATAGGAAAATTTGATCTATTGGGATATATCGTAGTAACTATGCAATGTTCTTGATGTTTATACTGTAAGCTGCAGATTACAGTACTGACTTGAGATTATTGTGTAGAGCTACGTACTACCCGATAGTACACCTAGATAAGAATAGTTGCCAACGGCATCTGTTTTGGTATGGTTATGCCATGACAGAATTTAATTGTTAGAAATAAGTTTGAAAATCCTACTTAGGGATCTAAAACTCAAAAGTTAGAATATCGAAAGGTTATAGTTCAGTACAAAAGGAAGTAAGTTATAGAATATTGACAGATAAAAAGAGTTATGGAAGTAGAGATTTGAACAGTTGATTCATATATAACAAAGAAATATTACGAATGAGGAAGACTATTGACTAGAATGGTCAGAGGACTAACGACTAGATAAATCATTCTAACATGACCTCAAGGGTCATTCAAGAAGGAACATGAACTGAAATATTAGACAGCACAATAGTAAGAGGAGATTGGTGTTATACAAACAAATTAAACGTTGTATTAGATTGTTAAAAGTCTTATACAAATTTGAGGAAAAGAAGATTATACAATCGTATAGAAAGGAGAGAATAAACATATGACTATTGTAAGATGGCTATTGAGTAAAATTTCGTGAACGAAATTTATTTCAAGGGGGGGAGAATTGTAACACCCCTAAGTTCGGTAGTGCGTTCTACTGTTCCGATTACCAGTGCTGTCCGGACAGCTAGGATGCCTAGAGCTACACTTCGATATGTGTGAGGAGACATAAAATAATGAAATACAAGAAAAGAAAATACAAGAAAAACAAAGGAAAAATAATAGCAAAGAAATGTAACCAAGTTAAGCAAGTCGAAAACCCTAGCGATGGGTGACCGCACCGGGAAGTCATGGCGTGTACCGTTGACTAGCCCTGGACTGCGGGGAACCCTGGAAAATATTTTTAGGACTCTAATAAATATTTATTGAAGTATAAATATCATTAGAGATATCAAAGAAAAATTAAATAATTAGTACAAAGAAAAGTGAGAAATCGAAAAACGGACAAAACCCGGTGTTACCGAAAAATCGGGAATACAACCCGAACAGGGGCATTATGGTCATTTGACATCCCGAAGTGTCTTTTGACCTAAATGTCCATCAAAAATAAATAATGTTACACTTAGAAAATAAAATGAAAAATTAATTTGGGGGTACCTAATATAAATAGCCAAAAGTGGAGTGAAAATTGTGTAATTAGCACTTAAATCTTATTAAATCATTTTTCTTAAGTAAGTGGTCCACTAATGAATAAACTAAACATGAAGTGGGGCAGGTGTAAGTCCATAATGCAGCTGAATTCTTCATCTTATCCAATTCTCTCAACATTGCCGAATTGAAGAAGAAGAAAACCTCCATTAACGTTTTTCATTCATGCTTGATCCACCCTTCCATTTCACCTTCAATCACTTAGGTTCCTTCATGAAAGTTTGTCTACACATCATAAGGAAGAGCTTGATAGCAAATTTAAGAAGTTTAATCAAGGTTTGACAAGTTCTAACCATAAGGTAAGTTTACATTTTTGAAGATTTTTTTGTTAAACTTTGTGTACATGTTATGGGTGTTGGTTTTGTGAAGGAAATTTTTAAGTTTGAAGAGTTATTGAGATATCCATTTTTGGGCAGCCATGTAGTCATGTATTGATGAAGTATTTGTACATATATTTGATGAGAATTATGTTGGTTATGGTGATGTAATATCCTAGTAAATTATTCCATATATATATGGTGATTTTTGCATTGGGATGGAAATTGATGAATTATGGAATACTTTGGTGTTGAGGAAGTTTGCGGCAGCCTTGAGATTCTTGAATAAATGTATATGTTCATGAAAGTATTGGCAGAATATTGACCTTGAGAATTGATGGAGATGTGTATAGATTGATTGTGTAAGTATATGTAAAAATTTGTAATGTTTAGGTGTATATGTGATTGTACTTAGAACTTGTAAATGTGAGTTTTAATTGGTGTATTGAGGATAATTGCAATCTGCCCAAAGTGACATTTAAGTGAAGTGGAATATGGTTTTGGTAATGAACCAAAACAGAAATGGTAAGGGGAAGTGGACATGTAGTAATGTAAGTGTGTAATTGATGTGTGTTAAGCAAGGTAACTAAGGGCAGTGTACATTTTAGCCTATAACTTTAAATGTGTAACCTCAATTGGTATGAGACCAATTGGAGGTGGAACTAGGCACAAAATGTGCCAACTTTCATTGAGAAAGCATACTAAAATTCTGCTTGCAAGGTGACCCAAGAAAATGGCCAATTCGGATTAGGTACAATTAGGACCTGAAAAATGATCAATTGGGCAGCAGTGAGTGTTTAGGCCATAACTCACTCAAAACAGGTCCAATTGACCTAAAATTTTAACCATGAATAGTTAAGACCCATACCTACAAGTCTTATGAAGACACCAAAGACCAGAAATGACCATAAGCAAGTCAAACAACTTGCACAAGTTCGGGTCCAAAAACTGGCCGAACCAAAGTTGACCAAATTGACCTAAAATTGACCTAATTTGATGCCATTTGACCAGCAATAGTATAATGACCATAACTTGGTCTACTTAACTCGGAATGACCTGAAATTTTGCACCGCGGTCCATAAGACATAGATCTACAAGTTTGTAGTTTTGACCGAAACCCGAAATGTAACACCCCAAAGTTCGGTAGTGCGTTCTGCTGCTCCGGTGACTAGTGTTGTTCGGACAGCTAGGATGCCAAGAACCGTACTTCGATATGAGTGAGGAGACATAAAATAATGAAATACAAGAAAAGAAAGTACAAGAAAAACAAAGGAAAAATGATAGCAAAGAAATGTGATCAAGTTAAACGAGCCGGGAAACCTAATGATGGGTGACCGCACTGGGAAGTCATGGCGTGGACCGTTGGTATCCCTCGATCATGGAACCCCGAAAACATTTTTAGTACTTAAATATAACCTTTTTGTAGAACTTATATCTTTAGAAATATCAAAGAAAAATTAAATAATTAGTACAAAGAAAGTGAGAAATCGAAAAAGCAGGACAAAATACGATTATTCAGAAAAATCGAATGCAACCCGAGCAGGGCATTATGGTCATTTGACATCCCGAAGTGTCTTTTGACCTAAATGTCCATTAAAAATAAATAGTGTTACACTTAGAAAATAAAAGGAAAAATTAATTTAATGGTACCTAAAGTAAATAGCTAAAATCATTAGTTAAATGTGGAATAAATGAACAATTACCTTATTATATGATTTAAACTTTGTTAGTGGACCACTAAAGATTTAATTAAACATAAAAAGGTGCTGATGCAAGTCCACTAACCAGCTGAACTTCATCTTCCTCAAAGTTATCTCAACATTGCCGTGAATAAAGGTGAGAGGAAACACCATAGCCGTTTTTCATGCAAGCTCATCTAACCACTCATTTCACTTCTAATCTCTTGAGTTCCTTCATAAAACTTTGTCTACACATCACAAGGAAGATATTGATACCAAATTTGAGAATTTTGGTGAAGGTTTAGCAAGATACAATCAAAGGTAAGTTTACATTTTTGAGAATTCCTTTGTTAAACTTTATGTTCATGTTATGGGTGTTAATTTTGTGAAGGAAATTTTAAAGTTTAAGTAGTTATTGAGATAGCCATTTTTGGACAGCCATGGGGTCACGCATTTAGTGATTTATTATGCATATAATTGATGAGAAATAATGTTGATCATGGTGAGTTAGTAACCTAGTGAATTACTTCATGTTTATATGGTGATTTATGCACTTGGATGGGAATTGGTAAGTTGGACGGCACTTTGATGTTGAAGAAGGTTTGCGGCAGCCTGGGAACACTTGAGTAAATGTATATATTCATGGAAGTATAGGCAGAATATTGACCTAAAAGGATTGATGGATATGTATGGAGATTGATATTGTAAAGTGTATGTAAGATTTGTAATGGTTAGGTGTGTATGTAATGGTATTTAGAACTTGTAAATGTTAATTATATTTGGTGTGTTGAGGGTAATTGTAATCTGCCCAAAGTAATGTTAGTGTAAAGTAAAATATGCTTTTGGTAATGTACCAAAACAGATTGGTAGGGAAGTAAACAAATTGCAAGTTAAATATGTGTTTGAATTGGAGTTTGAAAGGCATATAGAGGGCAGTGTGCAAATAGACCAATAAGTTTAAATGTGTAACCTCAATTGGTATGAGACTAATTGGAGGTGAAACTAGGCACAAAATGTGCCAACTTTCATTGAGAAAACATACCAAAATTCTGCTTGCAAGGTGACCTAAGAAAACGACCAATTCGGATTAGGTGCAATTAGGACCTGAAAAATGACCAATTGGGCAGCAGTGAGTGTTTAGGCCATAACTCACTCAAAACAGGTCCAATTGACCTGAAATTTTAACCATGAATAGTTAAGACCCATACCTACAAGTCTTATGAAGACACCAAAACCCAGAAATGACCAGAAGCAAGTCAAAAAGCTTGCACAAGTTCGGGTCCAAAAACTGGCCGAACCAGAGTTGACCAAATTGACCTAAAATTGACCTAAATTGGTACCATTTGACCAGCAATAGTATAATGACCATAACTTGGTCTACTTAACTCAGATTGACCTGAAATTTTGCCCCGCGTGCAATAAGACCTAGATCTACAAGTTTGTAGTTTTGACCGAAACCCGAAAACTGAGGGAACTAGGCCGTCCGGCTAGGTCAAACCAGTATCCCAAAATCCAGCAAGTTGCATTAAAATGCACTAAACAAGGAAACTAGTTTGGCAAAACGTACCAAACCTAAAACCCTATCGAATGTGACATATTAACGACACTAAAACCTAATTTACCTAAAAGCATAGCGAGTCGGTATATTAGGTGATTAAGTGAATAATTGAGTTCAGTGCATTATTTACCAAACACCATCAATAGAGACAGTTTAATTTAGCACTGAAACACTTCAAATTGTGTTTCTCAGTTAACAAGGACTCAGCAAAAGGGAAGGAAACACTGAGTCCAGACTAGGGGGACAGTCATCAGAGGTTTGTGCAAAACAACTATTTCTTTTGAATTATTTTCAATTGAAATAAATATTGACTATTTGTATATTATTGTTTTAAATTGTGGAAATGTATTTGAATGAATATTTATTGCTTGAAAAGCATTGTAAATGATTTGAAACTGTGAGAAATTGTTTGAATGACATTGATGGATACTTATTGATTGAAAAGCATTGGAAATGGTTTGAAACCACAGCTATCATGTATATTGATTGTATTCCTCATTAGCTTGTCTAGTGGGACGAATTGAATTCCCTCTCTGGCTGAAGTGTTGAGGTGTGTGCCTGTTGAGGACGAATTGGATGAGTACTCATATTTTTGCTAGCTAGCCATGTTATTCCTCATTAGTCATCGACTTTTGGGACGAATCGAATACCTCATTAGCCATCGGCTGTTGGGACGAATTGAACTATGGATCATGATTAAGCTGTGTGTGATTTATTGATGTGTATTATGAGATTGTGAAATGGATTTAAACCCTCATTGACATATGCTGTCTTTTGAATTCAAACATGATCTGACTTATGGAAAATTATTGTAATATTGACAAATGGAGTTTAAATTCTTGTTGACATTTATTGTCTTGAATTTGACTATGGTTTTAAGTATCCACTATTTATATGATTTACGAATTGTGATTTAAATTTGTATTTGGTTAATGTTGTGCACCACTGAGACATTGTCTCAGCGATAGCTTTTTATTGCTGTCGCAGGTAGAGAGACAGACAGGGCAGTAGACTAGGCTGCATATACATCCAGCGAGGGATTACCTGGTATAATGAGTATACCAGTATTTTGCATTTTGTACTGTAATGTATGACACTGTATGTACATTTTGTTTTTGGTTTTGAGCAGTTGTAAATTCAAATTGTACCTTGAAGTTGTAAATTAATTATGAGTTATTTGACTTGTGAAAATTGTATTATATTTCCTTATCTCAGACTTTGAAAAATTTCTATGGAATTGAGTTGATAAATTGTTGTGTTGAGAAATATATTGGAGTTGAGATTTGGAACATTATTGAAGTGCTTTTTACGAGTTTTACAAGAACTGTTTTGTCCAAAATACAGATGGCACTCTGCCAAAATTTTTACAGAAATTCCAAATAAATCAAATGAGTTAGTTGTTTCACTTCAGTTCACCAAAGTATTTAATACCTGTAAATAGTGCTCACCACTGTAAAAGAAGTAAGAAAAGTTTTTAAAATCCCTTGTAGTGTATTTAATGGGTTATCAGTAGACGGAGTTGGTAATTCATTAGGTATACTACGGGATCATGTTATGCCTTACAGAGGGGTAGGGTGTGACATGTTTTAGTGGTATCAGAGCAAAGTTTTTAAATTCTGTTTTAACCTGTTATTTGAATGTTCTTTGTTCATAGTACAACTGCTCAATATCATTTTTGATACATACAGTACATTACATTATAAATATGCACTAACGGGAGGAAATCTCCTTGTGTTATTTGTTCAGGAGATCTAGATCCTCGCATTAACTATGGAAGAGGGTGATCGTTCAGTCGATCAGTCTATTGAGGCTGAGGTGCAAGGGGATGCCCCAGGCCTACAAAATGTCAGTGGTTCAAGAAGACTACCCCTGCATCTGCGATTTCTGCTCGATTCGCTCGTGAGATGGCTGCAATGTTCCAACAAATGGCTGGCAATGTACCTACTCAAGTCCCAATACAGACACCAGTGGTACAACCACAATCTCCTACTAGGTAGTATGATAAATTGATGAAGTATGGGGCTACAAAGTTTAAGGGGACAGTAGATCCTCTAGAAGCTGAACAATGGTTAGAGAGGATGGATAGGGTGTTCAAGAAGCTACATTGTACAGAAGAGCTTAGATTTGAATACTCAGTGTCCTTACTACAGGGGGATGCTTATGACTGGTGGAAAACCATTCCCCACAGTCTGGTAGAGCCTGCAGTGCTAACATGGAATGACTTCCTCAGGGAATTCAGGCAGAAATATATCCCTGATGCTTATGTAGACCAGAAGCTGCAAGAGTTCCTAAGTTTGAAACAGGGGGGCAGATCAGTGGCTGAGTATGAAAGAGAATTTTCCTGCCTGAGCCATTATGCAGTAAGTTTGCTTGCTACCAGCAGGGAAAGATGCAAGAGGTTTGAAACTGGCTTGAAGCCCAGTATCAGAGTACAAGTGCTCGGCTTCAAACACACTAACTTCTCTGAACTTGTTTCTCAAGCCCTAGAGTTGGAAAGAGTTGAGTTTGAGACTGCTCCAGAGAAAAAGAGATCAGAGAAGACAGAGAAAGAGGGAAAATCAGTGAGCAGTTCCGGTGGTTATCTTTGGAAAGAGGAAGAACTATGGGGGACATGGCAGAGGTGGCAAGAAATCTGGTAGGGGAAGATATTCAGGACAGAGACCTCCCCAATCTGGACAGCAGAGTACCAGAGGTTCCTATCCTCCCCGCCAATGTGAAACATGTGGAAGAAATCATGGTGGGATCTGCTATAAGGCTATTGGAGCCTGTTATAACTGTGGAGGCACCGGACACTTTGCCAAGGACTGCACCAGTAGTCGCAGAGTTGGACTACCTCCTACTACTGCAGAAGGGTCAATTCAGAGCCCTGTCACCAGAAGCTCACAACCACCTAGCAGAGGTAGAAGCAGGGGTAGAGGTAACCCAGCAGGCAGCCAAGGCACAGTAAAACAATCAGAGCAAGATAGTGCTCCAGTCAGAGTCTATGCCATGAGACAGAGGGAAGAGGCAGAGACATCGGATGTTGTGGCTGGTACCTTCTCAACTTTTAACCAGAATGTGTTTGTGTTATTTGATCCGGGTTCTACCCATTCTTATGTGAGTGCTAGCATCATTGATTGCATTGCTGTTCCATGTACAAAAATGGACTTTGAGGTGCTAGTAACGAGTCCGTTAGGACAGGAGGTCAGGGTTAATAGAATGTATAGAGATTGTCCTTTGGTGATCCAAGGACACACTTTCCTGTCTGATTTCATTGAAATGCCCTTCAGAGATTATGATATCATCTTGGGCATGGATTGGTTAGCTAGGCATCATGCCATGATTGACTGTAGGCTGAAGACAGTCACTTTTGGCCTTCCTCAGTACAGTGATGTGGTGATACAAGGGGAGAGGCAGCTATTGCCATCAAACCTCATTTCGGCTGCACTAGCCAGAAAAATGATCAGAAAGGGGTGTGAAGCATACTTGGCACATGTGGTAGACACCCAAGTGGGGAGTCCAGCGTTGAAGGACATCCCTACAGTACATGACTTTCCAGATGTGTTTCCTGATGAATTGCCAGGATTACCTCCGGAAAGAGAAGTGCAGTTTGAAATTAATGTTATGCCTGGTGTGGATCCAATCTCCATAACGCCATACAGAATGGCACCAGCAGAGTTGAAGGAGCTGAAGATACAATTGCAAGAACTACTTGAAAAGGGCTTCATCCGCCCTAGTGTGTCACCTTGGGGAGCACCAGTGTTGTTTGTTAAGAAGAAGGATGGTACTCTCCGCTTATGTGTTGACTACCGGCAGTTGAATAAGGTGACAATAAAGAACAGATATCCATTGCCTCGTATTGATGATCTGTTTGATCAATTGAAGGGTGCAGCTGTATTCTCCAAAATTGATTTGCGATCTGGTTACTATCAGTTGAAGGTGCAAGAGCAGAGTATTCCAAAATCGCTTTAACTCGATATGGCCACTATGAGTTTCTAGTAATGCCATTCGAGTTGACAAATGCTCCAGCTGCTTTTATGGATCTGATGAACACTATCTTCAGATCATATCTTGATCAATTTGTGGTGGTGTTTATTGATGACATTTTGATATACTCGAGGAATGCAGAGGAGCATGACAGACATATGCGGATTGTACTGCAGACCTTAAGGGAGAAACAGCTATACGCCAAATTGTCGAAGTGTGAATTTTGGCTGAAAGAAATCTCCTTTTTGGGACATGTTGTGTCAGCTGAAGGGATCAAGGTAGACTCCAGCAAGGTAGAAGCTATCCTTAATTGGAAGCCGCCCAGGAACATCACAAAAATTCGCAGTTTTCTGGGTCTAGCTGGATATTACCGTCGGTTTGTGAAGGGATTCTCTATGTTATCTTCTCCACTGACTAAGCTGCTTCTGAAAGATGTAAAATTTCAGTGGACATACAAATGTCAGCAGAGTTTTGATGAGTTGAAGAGGTGCTTAACTGAAGCTCCAGTTCTCACTTTACCTACTCCGGGTAAAGAATACACAGTTTATAGTGATGCTTCTCACAATGGGCTAGGCTGTGTACTGATGCAAGATCGGAATGTCATTGCTTATGCATCACGCCAGCTGAAACCACATGAGAGGAATTACCCAACACATGATCTGGAGTTAGCAGCTATTGTTTTTGCTCTGAAGATCTGGAGACACTATTTGTATGGGGAGAAATGCTACATTTTCACATATCACAAGAGCTTGAAGTACTTAGGTACCCAGAAGGAATTGAATTTGAGGCAGAGGAGATGGTTAGAACTCATTAAAGACTATGATTGCTTAATAGACTATCAGCCAGGGAAAGCAAATGTGGTGGCTGACGCCTTAAGTCGCAAGACTATGGCAAGTCTCAGAGTTTCTCCTTTGTCCATGGTATGTGAATTGAAAGCACAAAGATGCCGCTTTAGAGATTGATGATGAGGGATGACAAGAGTTGCTTGGCATGTACAGCCAATGTTGATTGATCGATCGTAATGGTCGCTCAGAGTGATGAAAAGTATCGGTTACCGAAAGAAGTTCAAAGCAGGCAAGAAACCTGAATTCTCCATGAGAGATGATGGTTTATTGCTACATCAGGGCAGAATGTGCGTTCCTAATAATGCTGAATTGAGACAGATCATTATGAAGGAAGCACATGAGTCTCCATTTACTATGCATCCTGGTGGAACTAAAATGTACAGAGGGCTGAAAGAGCATTACTGGTGGATGGGCATGAAAAGAGATATAGCTGAATTCGTTTCCAAATGCCTAACTTATCAGCAAATAAAGGCAGAACATCAAGTTCCAGCTGGTTTGTTACATCCTTTGTCGCATGCAGTGGAAATGGGAACGGATAACTATGGATTTTGTTACGTGACTTCCAAGGACACAGAGTAGTCATGATGCAAGATGGGTTATAGTTGATGATTGACCAAGTCCGCTCACTTTTTACCATTCGGATGGACTATAGCACGGAAAGATTGGCCGATTGTACATATATGAGATTGTAAAGCGCATGGAGTGCCAGTATCAATTGTATCTGACAGAGATCCTAGGTTCACTTCTAGATTCTGGGTAGTCTTTAGAGAACCCTAGGAACTAGATTGAACTTCAAGACAAAGATTCCACCCACGCATGCATGGCCACCCGAGAGGGTTATTCAGATATTGGAGGATATGCTACGGGCTTGTGTGATTGAATTTGAAGGTAGTTGGGATACACACTTGCCTTTGATTGAGTTTGCTTATAACAACAGCTACCAATCAAGCATTGGGATGCCTCCATATGAAGCATTGTATGGCAGGAAGTGCAGAACTCCCCTATGTTGGGATGAGGTAGGTGAAAGGAAGATGATTGGGCCAGAAATTGTCCAGCAGACAGAGGAAAAGATCAGATTGATCAGAGATAGGCTCAAGGCTGCATCAGACCGCCAGAAGTCCTATGTTGATCTAAAGAGAAGAGATATTGAGTATGCAGTGGGTGATAAGGTATTCCTCAAAGTTTCTCCTTGGAAGAGGATTATGAGATTTGGCAGAAAGGGGAAACTGAGTCCTCGTTTCATCGGACCATATGAAGTTCTGGAAAGAGTGGGTCCTTTGGCATATCGGTTGGCATTACCTCCAGAGCTAGCAAGGATACACAGTGTCTTCCATGTGTCCATGTTAAGGAGGTACAGATCTGACCCATCTCATGTACTATCAGTTGAAGAGATTGAAGTAAATCCAGACCTTTCATATGAGGAAGAACCCATAAAAATTCTGGCATATGAGGTGAAGCAGCTGAGGAACAAAAAGATACACATGGTTAAAGTCTTTGTGGAACCATCATTCAGCCAGAAGCTACTTGGGAACGTTAAGAGGATATGAGGAGACAGACCCACACTGTTCGTAGACTAATGCGGGTAAAATTTCGAGACGAAATTTATTTTAAGGGGGAGAGAATTAACACCCCAAAGTTCGTAATGCGTCACGCCTCGTGACTAGTGTTGTCCGGACAGTTAGGATGCCAAGAACCGTACTTTGATATGAGTGAGGAGACATAAAATAATGAAATACAAGAAAAGAAAATACAAGAAAAACAAAGGAAAAATGATAGCAAAGAAATGTGATCAAGTTAAACGAGCCGGGAAACCTAACGATGGGTGACCGCACTGGGAAGTCACGGCGTAGACCGTTGACTGGCCCTGGACTGCGGGGAACCCTGGAAAAAATTTTTAGGACTTAAATAGAACCTTATTGAAGAACAAATATCATTAGAAAGATCAAAGAAAAATTAAATAATTAGTACAAAGAAAAGTGAGAAATCGAAAAACAGACAAAATACGGTGTTACCGAAAAATTGGGAATGCAACCCGAACAGGGGCATTATGATCATTTGACATCCCGAAGTGTCTTTTGACCTAAATGTCCATTAAAAATAAATAGTGTTACACTTAGAAAATAAAAGGAAAAATTAATTTAGTAGTACCTAAAGTAAATAGCTAAAATCATTAGTTAAATGTGGAATAAATGAACAATTACCTTATTATATGATTTAAACTTTGTTAGTGGACCACTAAAGATTTAATTAAACATAAAAAGGTGCTGATGCAAGTCCACTAACCAGCTGAACTTCATCTTCCTCAAAGTTATCTCAACATTGCCGTGAATGAAGGTGAGAGGAAACACCATAGCCGTTTTTCATGCAAGCTCATCTAACCACTCATTTCACTTCTAATCACTTGTGTTCCTTCATAAAACTTTGTCTACACATCACAAGGAAGATATTGATACCAAATTTGAGAATTTTGGTGAAGGTTTAGCAAGATACAATCAAAGGTAAGTTTACATTTTTGAGAATTCCTTTGTTAAACTTTATGTTCATGTTATGGGTGTTAATTTTGTGAAGGAAATTTTAAAGTTTAAGTAGTTATTGAGATAGCCATTTTTGGACAGCCATGGGGTCACGCATTTAGCGATTTATTATGCATATAATTGATGAGAAATAATGTTAATCATGGTGAGTTAGTAACCTAGTGAATTACTTCATGTTTATATGGTGATTTATGCACTTGGATGGGAATTGGTAAGTTGGACGGCACTTTGATGTTGAAGAAGGTTTGCAGCAGCTTGGGAACACTTGAGTAAATGTATATATTCATGGAAGTGTAGGCAGAATATTGACCTAAAAGGATTGATGGATATGTATGGAGATTGATATTGTAAAGTGTATGTAAGATTTGTAATGGTTAGGTGTGTATGTAATGGTATTTAGAACTTGTAAATGTGAATTATATTTGGTGTGTTGAGGGTAATTGTAATCTGCCCAAAGTAATATTAGTGTAAAGTAAAATATACTTTTGGTAATGTACCAAAACAGATTGGTAGGGAAGTAAACAAATTGCAAGTTAAATATGTGTTTGAATTGGAGTTTGAAAGGCATATAGAGGGCAGTGTGCAAATAGACCAATAAGTTTAAATGTGTAACCTCAATTGGTATGAGACCAATTGGAAGTGAAACTAGGCACAAAATGTGCCAACTTTCATTGAGAAAACATACCAAAATTCTTCTTGCAAGGTGACCTAAGAAAATGACCAATTCGGATTAGGTGCAATTAGGACCTGAAAAATGACCAATTGGGCAGCAGTGAGTGTTTAGGCCATAACTCACTCAAAACAGGTCCAATTGACTTGAAATTTTAACCATGAATAGTTAAGACCCATACCTACAAGTCTTATGAGGACACCAAAACCCAGAAATGACCAGAAGCAAGTCAAAAAGCTTGCACAAGTTCGGGTCCAAAAACTGGCCGAACCAGAGTTGACCAAATTGACCTAAAATTGACCTAAATTGGTACCATTTGACCAGCAATAGTATAATGACCATAACTTGGTCTACTTAACTCGGATTGACCTGAAATTTTGCCCCGCGTGCAATAAGACCTAGATCTACAAGTTTGTAGTTTTGACCGAAACCCGAAAACTGAGGGAACTAGGCCGTCCGGCTAGGTCAAACCAGTATCCCGAAATCCAGCAAGTTGCATTAAAATGCACTAAACAAGGAAACGAGTTTGGCAAAACGTACCAAACCTAAAACCCTATCGAATGTGACATATTAACGACACTAAAACCTAATTTACCTAAAACGCAACGAGGGTCGGTATATTAGGTGATTAAGTGAATAATTGAGTTCAGTGCATTATTTACCAAACACCATCAATAGAGACGATTTAATTTAGCATCAAACACTTCAAATTGTGTTTCTCAGTTAACAAGGACTCAGCAAAAGGGAAGGAAACACTGAGTCCAGACCAGGGGGACAGTCATCAGAGGTTTGTGCACAACAACTATTTCTTTTGAATTATTTTCAATTGAAATAAATATTGACTATTTGTATATTATTGTTTTAAATTGTGGAAATGTATTTGAATGAATATTTATTGCTTGAAAAGCATTGTAAATGATTTGAAACTGTGAGAAATTGTTTGAATGACATTGATGGATACTTATTGATTGAAAAGCATTGGAAATGGTTTGAAACCACAGCTATCATGTATATTGATTGTATTCCTCATTAGCTTGTCTAGTGGGACGAATTGAATTCCCTCTCTGGCTGAAGTGTTGAGGTGTGTGCCTGTTGAGGACGAATTGGATGAGTACTCATATTTTTGCTAGCTAGCCATGTTATTCCTCATTATTCATCGACTTTTGGGACGAATCGAATACCTCATTAGCCATCGGCTTTTGGGACGAATTGAACTATGGATCATGATTAAGCTGTGTGTGATTTATTGATGTGTATTATGAGATTTGTGAAATGGATTTAAACCCTCAATGACATATGCTGTCTTTTGAATTCAAACATGATCTGACTTATGGAAAATTATTGTGATATTGACAAATGGAGTTTAAATTCTTGTTGACATTTATTGTCTTGAATTTGATTATGGTTTTAAGTATCCACTATTTATATGATTTACGAATTGTGATTTAAATTTGTATTTGGTTAATGTTGTGCACCACTGAGACATTGTCTCAAATGATAGCTTTTATCGCCGCAGTAGAGAGACAGGCATGAGACTAGGCCGCATATACATCCAATGAGGGATTACAGTATAATGAGTATACCAAGATTTTGTATTTTGTAATCAGAATGTATGACACTGTATGTACATTTTGTTTTTGGTTTTGAGCAGTTGTAAATTCAAATTGTACCTTGAAGTTGTAAATTAATTATGAGTTATTTGACTTGTGAAAATTGTATTATATTTCCTTATCTCAGACCTTGAAAAATTTCTATGGAATTGAGTTGATAAATTGTTGTGTTGAGAAATATATTGGAGTTGAGATTTGTAACATTATTGAAGTGCTTTTTTACAGGTTTTCTGAAGAACTGTTTTGTCCAAAATACAGATGGCACTCTGCCAAAATTTTTACAGAAATTCCAAATAAATCAAATGAGTTAGTCGTTTCACTTCAGTTCACCAAAGTATTTAATACCTGTAAATAGTGCTCACCACTGTAAAAGAAGTAAGAAAAGTTTTTAAAATCCCTTGTAGTGTATTTAATGGGTTATCAGTAGACGGAGTTGGTAATTCATTAGGTATACTACGGGATCATGTTATGCCTTACAGAGGGGTAGGGTGTGACACGAAAACCGAGGAAACTAGGTCGTCCGGCTAGGTCAAACTAGTATCCCGGAATCCAGCAAGTTGCATTAAAATGCACTAAACGAGGAAATGAGTTTGGTAAAACGTACCAACCTAAAACCCTATCGAATGTGACATATTAATGACACTAAAACCTAATTTACCTAGAACGCATCGAGGGTCGGTATATTAGGTGATTAAGCAAATAATAGCTTTTAATGAATTACTTATCGAACATTATCGTTAGAGACAAATTCATTTAGCACTGAAACACTTCAAATTGTGTTTCTCAGTTACCAAAGACTCAGGAAAAGGGAAGGAAACACTGAGTCCAGACCAGGAGACAAATATTAGAGGTTTGTGCACAGCGGCTATTTCTTTTGAATTTTTCAATTGAAATGAATTATGACTATTGTACATTATTGTTTTAAATTGTGTTTGTGCACAACTAGTTTTCAACTGATTTTGTTCTGAATAATATTTCATATGATAAATTGTATGTTATTGTTTTAAATTGTGTTTGTGCACAATATTTATTTCTTTTGAATTATTTTCAATTGAAATAAATTATGACTACTTGTATGTTATTGTTTTAAATTGTGGAAATGTACTTGAATGGATATTTATTGCTTGAAAAGCATTATAAATGATTTGAAACTGTGAGAAACTGTTTGAATGGTATTTGATGGATACTTATTGATTGAAAAGCACTGTAAATGGTTTTTGTGGAAATTGAAGTGAATTACGAATTGTGTTGCCATTTTGTGAATGAAATTATAACTTTGGAAATTTATTGGATTCTTCGGATCATTTGAATAAAATGTTTGGAATTGTTTTGATTCACAATTGGCATGACACTGTTACTATGTTCCTCCTCCATTAATGGGGTGAGTGTGATTATTCCTTCCTCTTTTACTTATCGACCGGGTGAGTATGATTATGTTCCTCCCTCTTTGACTTCCCAGTCTGAGGTGAGTATGGATGAGTACTCATTATTCAGCTAGCTTCCTCCCTCATTGATTTCGATTATTGGGGTGAGTGTGTCTTGTCGTGGTGTACAACACGGCATGTGTGGAAAAATTGTGTCCTGACTTAAATTGTGATATTGATCGGCAACACTGTGTTATTAAGTATTTTGATCAAATTGAGTATGAATTGGCAATACGGTATTCTTAAATTATTTGACTAAATTGTGTTATTATGAATTTTGATAAATTGTGAATTGGAGTTTAAATTCCTTATGACATTCATTGTCTTGAATTTAACTATGGTTTTATATATCCACTATTTATATGGTTTATGAATTGTGATTTAAAGTTGTATTTGGTTAATGTTGTGCACCACTGAGACATTGTCTCAGCGATAGCTTTTTATTGCTGTCGCAGGTAGACAGACAGACAGGGCAGCAGACTAGGCTGCTAGTACCTCCAATGAGAGATTTTTCTGTATAACGAGTATACCGCTTTTTGCATTTTGTAATCAGAATGTATGACCACCGTATGTACATATTGTTTTGGTTTGAGCAATTGTAAATTCAAATTGTAACTTGAGGTTGTAAAATAATTATGAGTTATTTTGACTTGTAAAATTGTATTATATTTCCTATATCTCACTTTGAAAAATTCGTGGATTTGAGTTGAGAAATATGTTGTATTGAGAAAAATGTTGGAGTTGAGATTTGGAAAATAATTGAAGTGCTTTTTACAGGTTTTCTGAAGAACTGTTTTATCCAAAATACAGATGGCATTATGCCAAAATTTTTACAGAAATTCCAAATAATTCAAATGTGTTGTTCCATCACTTCAGATCAAAAAGTTTTTTAACACCTGTAAATAGTGCTCACCACTGTAAAAGAAGTAAGAAAAGTTTTTTTTTAAAATCCCTTGTAGTATATTTAATGGGTTATCAGTACACGGAGTTGGTAATTCATTAGGTATACTACGGGATCATGTTATGCCTTACAGAGGGGTAGGGTGTGACAGAACATCTTAACTTCAACATGTATTTCCAACTACAGATGGATTTGATCCTTCAGTCCCTTCGTGAGTCTTTTGGGAATTTTGTGACAAATTTCCATATGACTAAACAGGAATGCACCTTAGCTGGTTTATTCAACATGCTAGTTATTGCCCAAAAGAATATGCCGGGCAATAAAGGAAAAGAGGTTGCTTTGATTGCATCTTCTTATGCTGGAAAGTCCAATAAGAAGAAGGGCAACAAGAAAAAGAAACCTCAGATTCCTGGTCCTTCTAAGAAAATAGCTAAACAGAAAGGGAAGACTAAAGCTGATGGAGGCAAAGGAAAGTGTTTCCACTGCCAGAAGGATTGGCACTGGAAAAGGAACTGCCTGGAGTATCTTGCTTCTCTGAAGGACAAGAAGGATACACCTTCGGAAGGTATGTCCATATCTTGTTATTTAGATTCTGATGATACTCATAGTTCATCTACAGCTTGGGTTTTAGATACTGGTGCCAGTTCTCACATTTCTAATGACATGCAAGAACTAGCAAATAGTAGCAGCTTGCATTCTCGAGATGTTAGACTCCGGATTTGTAACATCCTCACTTTAGCTAGTCCGTACAGCCTACTGCTCTGGTGACCAATGTCAGTCTGGGCAGCTAGAATGTTTGAAATTATAAATAGACTAGAGTGAGGAGTTATAAAAAATCTAAATAATGCTCATAAAAAATTAAGGAAAAATTTTAGAAACGAAATACACTAAGGTTAAATGAGCCGAAACACCAGGGATGAGTAACCCGAAGGGGAAGTGATGGTGAAGGCCGTTAACAACCCTAGACCCGGGGGAAGAATTATAAAATAATTATTAGGACTCCAGAGAAGGGTCATTGTGGTTCTTATGGCATTAGAATGCCAAGAAAATGCTTAGAAAATTTTTTCTATCGGTACACAATTTTGGCTCGTTAAGCCAAACGGAGGGCATTTTGGTCAGTTCGTCTTCAGAGATGATTTTTAGCCAACTTGTCCAGTTAAATAAATAATTTATATAACATAAAATATGAATAAATGTTGTTAAAAATTTAATTGAAATTAAATAAACAAGAAAAGGAGAGAAAATGATGGAAAATGGAATTATGACATCATAATGATGTCATTAAAATTCTCCCAACCAATCTAATGTTGACACATGGCATAAACTTATTTAAAAGAGACCAAATGGGCTGAAAAATGAAAAAAAATCAGAACTCTCTCTTTCTTCTTCTTCTTGCCGTCACCCATATCCTCCATGGCCACCATGGGCAAGCTTTTTCAAGCTTGATTTCCCTAACTTTTACCCAACTAAACCCTATATTCCCAACACAAAAAAGTGTTCTCACATCTTGGCAAGTCTTTTGAGAGTGAAAAGAAAAGGAAAGGAAGAACCCTAGCAAGTGGGAAATCTCACTCCATTAGAGGTTCGTGACCTAACCATGGTTTTTACTTTAAATTCATGTTTAAGGACTAAGAATGAGTGCAATTTACAAAGAAAATTTGTTAAATACCATTTGTATGCCATCCCATAATTTTGGCAGCCTTGGTTAGGGTAAGATGGTGATGATTTTTGTGGAGCTAAAATGGTAGTTTGGCTGCCCTCAATATCTATCTCTTAAGTGGATTGATGAAATGCAATGATAACTCATGATTTGTAATGTTTGAGTTAGGGTTTGGGGTGAAAAATGAGACTTTGATTATGTGATGATGGAAGTAGGTTTTAATGGTCAATTAGTGACCACTTGGTTCTGTTTAAATCAAAAATGAAGTGAATTGTATAGTGGGATTGGAGTTTGGTATGGCTGCCCTTGGTGATCTGCAGGATTGGGCATGAGTCTAGCAGGTTTAGGTAGCAATAGCTGGAATTGTAGAGGTTCAATTGATGCAAGGCCAATTGTACGTGAAACTAGACCCATAATGGCACAACTTTTGTGAGGAAACCATGCCTAGAAAACCAAACCAAGTTGATCAAAAGATTGCCCTAATCTGGGTGACCTGTAATTTGCCTAGGCAAAATGACCAAATGAATAGTATTTAGATATTTGGCCATAACTCAGTGTAGAGAAGTCCAATTGACCTGAAATTTTACCAGCAACAAGCTGAGATATAGACCAACAACTTTCATGAAGAAACATAACCAAAATTATGATCATAACATATTCAAAAAGTGACCTGAAGTGACTGCTCCTAATACTGTAGATTTGGTCAGTCCAAAAATTCTGAAAAAATCATAATCCGGCCAGTTGTGGTTTTTGGACCATAACTTGAGCTACAAAACTCCAAATGGAGTGATTCAAAAAAGAAAATGCAACTAGACAAAATAAGGAACAACTTTCATGTTGATCATTTTCCCAAATTCCCACTGCAAAAATGACTAATGGAACAGTAAACCCAAAGCTTGAAAACTAAAAATTTTGTCCAATTAACATTAAGCTTAGAAATGGTATTGGCAATCAATACCAAAAATTTTAAAACGCAAAATGTGGTATGTTGATGATATTTAAACCAATATACCTATTTTCAATGCAAAATTCAACATTTTAGTTGACTAATGAAATGAATAGTAGCCATAAAATTTAAATTTCAAAGAATTACATAAATTAAAAGTGTTAAATGCCCTAGTAGGCCTAATGTGATTGGTTTGGATAGGTTGGCATGCCAATAGGGTTCTGTTAGCAGTACTGCATATGGCTTCATGCCATTCTATGTTTCATGGCTTCCCATGCCATTCTGTGACATAATAGCCTTTGGCTATGTTATTTGAGTTGTTACACTCGGGTTTTACCCCGATAATTATTACAGCTTATTAGCTATTTTGTTGCACACCGGGAGACACAATGTGACCGATGGTGTGATGGTCCGAGGTACTTAGTACCCAGTGCCAGTTTACCCATTTATCCAGTCCAGTCAACTAGTATGGGTTACTCAGGCAATGATAATAAACCTTACCAAATTTTAATCGAATAATGCTGCAATAAATATCAGAAATTACGTCTACCCAAAAATGTAAACATACATTCTGCATACTTATTTTTATTTTATTTTATTTTATTTTATATAGTCACCACTAAACAGAATTGCTTAGCACGTCGCTTTTACCACGCGCAGGTACTAGAGACCTAGCTGGGGAGCCCAGCAGATATCAGACCGGGTGAGCCTTCAAATCTACATCGGGAGTCTAGAGTCACCTCACATCTGCAGTGCACATGGTAAGACATTAGGACTTTGGGGTAGCATTTTGTATTTTGTATTAGTTTTGGATTGTAACTATAAACTCTTGAAATTATTTGATGATGTAAATATATGAAATTTCATGTTATTGAAATTTTTTGTGTAATGTATGTGGAAAAATGAAATATTGAGAAATATGTATAAATGTGCTTCAAGTGATGTAGTGAACAGAAAAGTTCTAAAAATAGTATTGAGATTTTGAGATTGATTTGAAATGTGTGTAATGGAGTTCTGGATTTGGAAATTATATTGGACGTGTCTTTTAAACTGGTTCAGAAGAACTGTTTTTCCAATTTACAGCCAGCACTCTGCCGGATTTTCTATAAAAATTTAGGAAAAATTTAGATTTATCAAAAATTGTAAATAAATGAATTTAAAAGGGATAAATTGTAATTAAAATATTAATTGGTGCTCCGGCACATAGAGTGGCATAACTTGCTTGGCTACAATGTAGACGGGTAAGGGGTTTCACAAGATTGGTAATGGCTCAACTGTTGAAGCTTTAGCCATAGGATCTAAATCTTTTTACATGTTTGGATATGTTTTATGTTTGGATAATATTTTATATGTACCTGATGCTTTTAAGAACATCATTTCTATATCTAGTTTGACTAGAAATGGCTATGAATTTCAGTTCACAGATGATGTTTGCAATATTTATTTTGGAAATAAATATGTTAGTTCGGGTTATATGAATGATGGTCTTTATTATTTAGATAATAATGACAAACATAAAATGAATGCAAGTGATCTAAATGAATGCAATGCCATGGTGAAAAACAACTCAAGTTCAAAATATATTTGGCACTTAAGGTTATGTCATGTTGCAGAAGATAGGATTGCAAAATTGGAGAAAATGGGGATTCTATCCTCATTGAGCTTTGAGCCTACTCCAACTTGTGAATCTTGCTTTCAGGGCAAAATAACTAGATCACCCTTTGTTGGACAAGGGCTAAGAGCTGAAAATATTTTGGAGCTAATACATAGTGATATATGTGGTCCATTTAAGAAAATGGCTAGAGGCGGTTTTCATTATTTTATTACCTTTATTAATGATAAATCAAGGTTTGAGTATTTGTATTTGATGAAATACAAACATGAATCCTTTGAAAATGTCAAAGAATTTAAATCTGAAGTAGAAAATCAAACCGGAAAGAGTATTAAAGCTCTTCAATCAGATCGTGGAGGTGAATATTTGAGCACTGAATTTGATAAATACTTGAGAGAGCACGGCATTGTTTCCCAGTTGACTCCTCCAGGATCGCCACAGCTGAATGGTGTACCTGAAAGGAGAAATCATACCCTATTGGATATGGTACGTAGTATGATAAGCTATACTGATATGCCAATCTCCTTTTGGGGATTTTCATTAGAATCAGCTTTGTATATTCTGAATAGGATTTCATCAAAATCAGTTTCTTCCATACCTTATGAGATATGGCATGGAAGAAAATCAAGTCTTAAGCATGTTAAGATTTGGGGTTGTCCAGCTTATGTCAAAAAACTGAACACTGATAAATTGGAAACCAGATCAGAAAAATGTCGATTTATTGGATATCCAAAAGATAGTTTTAGATATTATTTTTATTTGCCTACTTCACAAAAGGTTGTGATAAGTAGAGATGCCATATTTCTTGAACAAAAGTTTGTTCAAGAAGGAGGCAAAGGAAGGCAAATAGAGTTGGAATTGGAGAATTCTGACCAACCAATAGATCAGATGGATATAGATCCATCTAGTCAACCTACACCCATTGATGAAACATCTAAAGCTATTCCTCGTAGAACAACCAAGGTATCTCACCCACCAGTGAGATATGGTTTCCTTAATGAAGAAGAGCAAGAGCTGTCTACTCATGAAGAAGTAGATCATGGAGATGATCCACTTACTTACCTATGAAGAAGCTATATCAGATATAGACTCTTCAAAATGGATTGATGCTATGAAATCAGAAATTGATTCCATGTATAAGAATCAAGTTTGGGATCTTGTTGACCCACCTGAAGGTATTGTACCTATAGGGAACAAATGGGTTTTCAAGAAGAAAATTGGTTCTGATGGAAAGGTAGAGACCTATAAGGCAAGGCTAGTAGTGAAAGGGTTTCGCCAAAGGCAAGGAATCGACTATGAGGAGACTTTCTCGCCTGTTGCTATGCTTAAATCAAATAGGATTCTATTAGCAATAGCTACATACTATGATTATGAGATTTGGAAGATGGATGTCAAAATAGCTTTTCTCAATGGATACATTGAAGAAAACATTTTCATGGAATAACCTAGGGGTTCTGAATCCCAAGATGGTTCCAAGGTATGCAAGCTAAAGCAATCCATTTATGGGTTGAAGCAAGCTTCGAGGAGTTGGAACATCCGTTTTGATGAAACCATTAAATCATTTGGTTTTATAAAAAATGAGGATGAGTCATGTGTATATAAGAAGGTTAGTGACAGTGCTATCACTTTCCTTGTCTTATATGTGGATGATATATAGTTGATGGGTAATGACACAGTTATGTTGACAATTGTAAAGGTATGATTGTCAAATACATTCTCTATGAAAGGCTTAGGGGAGGCAACTTATATTCTTGGGATTCGCATCTATAGAGATAGAGCAAAAAGAATAATTGATTTATCCCAAAGTCTATTCCTGGAAAAAGTGTTAAAGAGTTTTAACATGCTTGATTCCAAGAGAGGATTGTTACCAGTGAGACATGATATCCATCTTTCTAAAGAGATGTCTCCAAAGACACCTGAAGAAAGAGATAAGATGGTTAGGATTCCATATGCTTTGGCTATTGGAAGTTTAATGTATACAATGTTGTGTGCTAGGTCGGATATCACATATGCTGTTAGTTTGACTAGCAGGTATCAATCTAATCCAGGTTTGGAACACTGGATAACTGTCAAGAATATCCTTAAGTACTTGAGAAGAACTAAGGATTTATTCTTGATCTATGGAGGTGGAGTCTTAAAATTGGATGGTTATACTGATTCTGATTTTTAATCAGATATCGATGATAGAAAGTCTACTTCTGGGTATGTGTTCATTTGTAATGGAGGTGCAGTCAGTTGGAAGATATCCAAACAGAGCACGACTATAGATTCCACTATAGAGGCTGAGTATATTGCTGCATCAGATGCTGCAAAAGAAGCTATTTGGATAAAGAAGTTCATGACAGAACTTACAGTAGTTCCTTCCATTGAGTCAGCAGTTCCACTACACTGTGACAATAATAGAGCAATCATACAGGCTAAGGAACCCAGGTCTCACTAGAAATCCAAACACATAGAAAGGCGCGACCATATTATCAGAGAAATAGTTGGGCAAGGCGATGTAGCCATGCAAAAAATAGCATCAACTGAAAATCTAGCTGATCCATTCACTAAGCCTATGTCACAGACTCAGCTAGACCGACATCTTGAGAAGATGGGTCTAAGATATTATAATGAATGGCTCTAGTGCTAGCGGGAGATTGTTAGTAGTATGCCCTAGATTATATCATTTAGTGTGTATCTTGTACATGTTTTTATTAATAAAAGGCATTTCCGCTTTTCCATTTACATAATATATTTATGTACAATAGAAAAGGTCCATTGATATTTGTTAGAAATTCTATTCTTAAGTTGTTAAGAATATGAGTGACAGTATTTCTAGTACAAAGTATCATAAATAGGTTCACAATCGAGGATACTTTATAATAAGGATATGACTTATCCAGAAAGATTGTATTCATGTTTGTTCCCAAGTTATTTATATGAGATATAAATAAGATGGAATGGTGAGTCTCATGCCATATAACAAACATGATAGACACTTATACATGATAAGTAGGCTGAACCAGTGACACTTATGACAAGCACATGGAGTTTACTCTTGTCAATGCATTGTCATAAATCATATCAGTGCATATAATCTTTAGACCTGAGATAGCACAGTTATCTTGTATATAAGTGGTTTGAGTTTTATACTTATTTCATACTTGTACTGTGTATGGGTATATGGTTATGTGTTGGCTCCTACCAGTTATATATAGAGATAGATGTTGATCAAGATGGAATCTGTTCCTCTAAGTAAATAGAGATAAAATCCTATGTTCATTTAATTGTTCTTAATGTTTTAAGCTCCTGACCAGGATAGATAGATTTATTCAGAAAAGAGTTTCTGATGAGAAAATCTTTTAATCAAGAACTGGAATTAAAAGAGAACATAATATTCATAGCAAATGGAGTTTGACATAAACCATGACTCCAGGTTGAGTTGGGATTTTGTAACAGAGAGATTCTTGTGCATGGTAACATATGATTATAGGTTCATTTAAGGTAAACCTTATTATTAATTGGGTGACCATGGCATGCTATGCTAGGTGTTAACCATGGTCTATGAGGTGCATAAAATGATTTAGAGAAATCATTTATGGCAAGAAAGAGTTCTGATGATATTGAGAGTTGATATCATGTCTCATTGCCAATTAGTGATGAGCCTAGTAAGTCACACACATACACAAGTAATCACCTAATTAAATATGATTTAATTAATTAATTAAAGAGTTTAATTGATTAATTAAATAGGTTTGGTTTGCAATTAGATTGTAAATTCCCTAGCATGACTCGAAACCAAATCTAGGTTATTGGATGTATAGTATAAGTTAAATTTATATTTAAAGTGTTTAAATATGAATTTAATTAATGAGAAATTAATTAATAAAGATTAATTAATTAATTTATATTTGATATAAATTGATTAGAAGAAGAGAAATAATTATTTTGGGTTGAGAACTCAAAATTAAGACACAGGGGCATTTTGGTCATTTCACAGGGTGACATGTGGCACCATGAGATGGTGACACATGGCATTACACATAAGCTTGCCAAATGTCTTTTAATCATGTAAGATGATTAAAATTAAGACTAAATATAGGTTTGACACTTGGCGCAATGTGATTGGGTCAATTAAACCTAGAACCAATCAAAGGGTGACATGTGGCAAGGGTTAATGTGTTAACCTAGCTATATAAATGTTGTTATGAAGAGAAAAAATACAACCAGCTGCTGCTCTCATTTGTGCTGCAACCTTGTGGCTCTCCCTTCTCTTCTTCTTCATCTCTCACAAATTCCAAGAGATTAGCAAACAATCTCTTGAATTAAAAATACTAGAAATCGTTTCTGGTGTCCTGTTTACATCTTTAATCTCTTAAAAGGTAGAACTTGATTTTCTAATTAATAGAAAAAGCTTTAGAAGCTGTTCAAGGACTGCTATAGGTGTTCTTGGTGTGGACAAGCTAGAGGGACAACATCTGGTGTCCTGAAGACGCATCTGAAAGGCACAAATATGCTGTAGTACATTAAGAGGTTAGTGTATTTATTTTTTTATCTAATCTAGGGTTCTAAAATTAATCTGATTAATTTTAAAATCTTAAATAGCAAATGCAGATCCAAAAACATATTAAAAGTGTTTTAATATGCTGTTTATCATTGAAATCAAATAGATAAAAATAAATCTTGCATGATGCATGTGACACTAGGTGAAAATTTTTGAATTTAATAGTATAAACTTGTGTTTTTCGCGCTTCGGTTCCTTCAGATACTACATGTCCAAGGAATGCAATCTCATTCAACCACAACTCACACTTGGACAATTTAGCATACAGTTTCTTCTCTTTTAGAGTTTGCAGAACAATTCTCAAATGCTCATCATGTTCTGCTTTATCCTTGGAATAAACCAGGATGTCATCAATGAAGACCACTACGAACCGATTTAAGTATAGATGGAAGATACGGTTCATAAGGTCCATGAATGCTGCTGGAGCATTTGTTAACCCTAATGGCATCACTAGGAATTCATAATGCCCATATCGGGTTCTGAATGCAGTCTTAGGCATATCTGCATCCTTAACCCTTAGCTGATGATACCCTGATCTGAGATCAATCTTAGAAAACACACCGGCTCCCTTCAACTGATCAAACAAATCATTAATTCTAGGCAACAGATACTTGTTCTTCACTGTTACTTTGTTTAACTGTCGGTAGTCAACACATAACCTCAGTGTCCCATCTTTCTTCTTAACAAATAGTATCGGAGCTCCCCATGGTGACACACTAAGGTGTATGAAGCCCTTGTCTAATAATTCTTGCAGCTAGATTTTTAACTCTTTCAATTCAGCAGGTGCCATCCTATACGGAGCGATTGAAATCAGAGCTGTACCCATCATAATCTCAATAGCAAATTCAACTTCCCTTTCTGGTGGCAAACTAGGCAATTCCTTAGGAAATACCTCAGAGAAATCCCTTACTGTGGGTATGTCAGACGAGTTAAGTTTATCCTACCTAGCGTCAACCACGTGTGCCAGATAGGCTTCACACCCTTTTCTCATCCATCTCCTTGCAACTATAGCTGAGATGACATTGGACAAGAAATCTATCCTTTCACCCACAACTGTTATTTCTTCATTCTCAGCAGTTTTCAGAGAGATTCTCTTTAATTTACAATCTACTATTGCCTAATGATGGGATAACCAGTCCATTCCCAAAATCATGTCAAACTCATGGAAAGTCTGTCGAGAACTCTTTCCCTTGAATCTTCAATGGACAACCCTTATATACCTTGTTTACTACCACACTGTGGCCTAGTGGATTTGTGACTAGGATGTCTTGGTCACTTTCCTCTACTGGTATTCCCTTTTCTACGGGCAGCTTGATGCAAATATATGAATGAGTAGAACCTGGATTTACTAATGCATGCACTGAAGTATTATAGAGGAGGAACGTACCCTTAATGACATCTGGAGCATCCTGCTCCTCCTGTGCCCTCATAGCATAGGCTCTGGCTAGTATTCTACCTTTTGCTCTCTCCACATACTCTGATATAGGTCTCTGTGAAGTATCGGCTGCCTTAGCCTTACCCTGCTTTCTACGCCTTGGATGTGACACCCCTTACCCGTCTACAGTGTAGCCGAGCAAGTTATGCCACTCAGTGTGTCGGAACACCAATTCATATTTCAATTTCAATTAATCTCTTTTAATTCATTTATTTATAATTTTCGATAAATCTAAATTTTTTCGCAAATTTTATAGAAAATCCAGCAGAGTGCCGGCTATAAATTGGAAAAAATAGTTCTTCTGAACCTGTTAAAAACACTCCCAATAATATCATCACCTTATTCTCAATCAACCTCCAATATATTCTCAACAATTTCTCAATTCACTTCAATATCTCAAAATTCAATTAAATTCAAACCACAATCAACTCAATAAAAAAAATGCTCAATTTATTACTGAACATGTTTCATAGATATTTACATCAAAAGCATAATTACATGAATTTATAATATACATTACAGAAGGTTACAAAATACAAAATATCAAAATATCAAAATGGCCTAATGTCCTACCAAATGCACTGCAATGTGAGGTGACTCTGAACTTCGAGTGCATATATGAAGGCTCACCCTGTGTGAAGTCTGCTGGACTCCCCAGCTATGTCTCCAGTACCTGCGCGTGGCAAAAGTGTGAGGTGACTCTGAACTTTGAGTGCAGATATGAAGGCTCACCCTGTGTGAAGTCTGCTGGACTCCCCAGCTATGTCTCCAGTACCTGCGCGTGGCAAAAGCGACATGCTAAGCAATTCGTCTTAGTGGTGACAATATAAAATAGAATAGAATAAAATAAAATAAAATAAAATAAGACATGTGTGCAAAAGGTATATTTACATTTTTGGGGTGGACTAAATTTCAAATATTTATTGCAATATTATTCAATTAAAGTTTGGTAAAATTTATTAATACTGCCCGAGTAACCTACACTAGTTGACTGGATTGGATAAACGGGTAAACTGGTACTGGGTACTAAGTACCTCGGACCATCACTCCATCGGTCACATTGTGTCTCCCGGTGTGCAACAGAACAGTTAATAAGCTATGATAATTATCGGGGATTAAACCCGAGTATAATAACTCATTATCATAGCCAAAGGCTATTATGTCACAGAATGGCATGGGAAGCCATGAAATACAGAATGGCATAAAGCCATATGCAGTACTACTAACAGAACCCTATTGGCATGCCAACCTAACCAAACCAATCACATTAGGCCTACTAGGGCATTTAACACTTTTAATTTGTGTAATTCTTTGAAATTGAAATTTTTATGACCACTATTCATTTCATTAGTCAACCAAAATGTTGACTTTTACATTGAAAATAGGTAATTTAGTTTAAATATCATCAACATACCACATTTTGCATTTTAAACTTGTTGGTATTGGTTGCCAATACCATCTCTAAGCTTAATGTGAATTGGACAAAATTTTTAATTTTCAAGCCTTGGGTTTACTGTTCCATTAGTTACTGTTGCAGTGGGAATTTGGAAAAATGGTAAACATGAAAGTTGTTCCTCATTTTGTCTAGTTGAATTTCCTTTTTTGAATCACTCCATTTGGAGTTTTGTAACTCAAGTTATGGCCTAAAAACCATAACTTGCCGGATTGGGCAGATTCCAAAAATCTGGGCAAAACTGGTTCTGCCAGATTTGGTAACCTAAGTTTGGTTGGCAATTTGACTAAGTTATGATCATAATTTGGGTCAAGTTTCTTATGAAAGTTTTTGGTCTATATGTCACCTTGTTGCTGGTAAAATTTCAGGTCAATTGGACCTTGCTAGATTGAGTTATGGCCAAATGACCAAATACTGTTCATTTGGTCATTTTGCCCAGGCAGATTGCAGGTCACCTGAATTGGAGCAAGGTTTTGGTCCATTTAGTTTGGTCTTATGGGCATGGTTTCTTCACCAAAGTTGTGCCATTTTGTGTCTAGTTTCATGTCCAATTGGCCAAACATCAAATGAACCTCTACAATTTAAGTTATGGCTGTCCAAACAGGCTGGACTCACATCCAAACTTGCAGGTCACACAAGGCAGCCACTCCAACCTCAAATCCCATAACCCAATTTACTTCATTTTTTATTCAAACCAAACCAAATGGTCACTAATTGACCATTAAAAGTTAATTTCACCATTACATGATCAACATCTCAATTTTGGGTCCAAACCCTAGCTCTATCATTTCAACTTTTCAAACACATAAAATCAATGGATCAATTCACACTCCTAATGATGCGTATATAAGTTTAAAGAATTAATTGTCACTAACATTTAATGGAACTAATCTCAAGCTTGTAAGAACTCTTTCTTTTGATTTCTTTTTGCTTCTAAAAGCTTTACTAAGAGGAAAGAACAAGAATTTTTGTTGGGAACTTAGGCTTTAGTTGGGTAAAAACCAAGAAAAGCAAGCTTCGTAAAGCTTGGCTATGGTGGACAATGGGAGAGCATGGGTGACGTTTTTGAAGAGAGAAAGGGCTGCTGAAATTTTCTAGAATTCTGCCTCATTTATCCCTTTTTATTGAATTTTAATTGTCTTGCTTTAATGTGATTGGCCATAGCATTTTTAATTACCTCATGCTTACATAAGCATGAGGTAATAAATCCCATTATTTCCATTTACTTTTCTTTCATTGCTTATTCATTTTTTTAAATAAATTTTCATTAATATTTGTTCATATTTTATGTCATATAATTCACTTGCATAAATGGACAAGTTGGTCAAAAATCATCTCTGAAGACGAAATGACCAAAATGCCCTCCATTTGGCTTACCGGGCCAAAATTGTCTATACCAATTGAAAAATTTTTCTAAGCATTTCCTTGGCATTATAATGCCATAAAAACGTCAATGCCCCTTCTCTGGAGTCTCAAAAATTATTTTATAATTTTTCCTCTGGGTCTAGGGCTCCTAGTTGCAAGAATCGCAACTTCTCACTAGGTTACCCATCGCTAGGGCACCGGCTCATTTAACTTGGTTGTACTTTATTTCTAAAATTTTTCCTAAATTTTTCTGATTAATATTTGAGTTAATTATGGTTGCTCTCTTTAGTTTAAATATTTTTCCGGACGTTCTAGCTGTCCGGATCGACACTGGTCACCTGAACAGTAGAATGTACGGAGTTGCTACCGGGAGGGTGTTACAACTCTTCCCCTCTAATTTAAATTTCTTCCTCGAAATTTTACCTGCTGCAAACAGTTGAGGGAACTGTTGCCTCGTCGTCTCTTCACTTTCCCAAGTTGCCTCCTCGGTGTTGTGGTGCCTCCAAAGCACTTTTACCTGTGGAATCTGCTTATTCCTCAACTCTTTTACTTCTCGAGCTAGGATCCGTATGGGTTCCTCTTCATATGTCAAATCCGGTTGTACTTCAATTTCTTCCATGGAGATGACATGTGAAGGATCTGAGCGGTATCTTCTTAGCATAGACACGTGGAACACATTGTGGATCTTGTCCAGCTCTAGTGGTAAAGCTAGCCTGTAGGCTATTGGTCCCACACGTTCAATGACTTCATATGGTCCAATGAACCTAGGGCTTAACTTACCCTTTCTTCCAAACCTCAATATTTTTTTCCATGGTGAGACTTTGAGAAACACTTTATCACCAACTGCATACTCTATCTCTTTTCTCTTCAGTCGGCATAAGACTTACATCATCGGAGGCAATCTCGTGTTAGCTTTGATTATTTTCTTTTTCCACAAATCTGTTTCACTGTGTCCGCCTTACCAGCTTATCTTTGCCCAATTCAGTCCAGCACACTGGAGTTCTACATTTCCTCCCATACAGTGCTTCATACGGAGCCATTTGAATGCTAGCTTGGTAGCTATTGTTGTATCACAGTGCGATGGGAGGTATCTATCCCAACTTCCCTCAAACTCAATGACATAACTCCTCGGATATCCTCAAGGATTGACATATATTTCATGTTATTATTATCATTTCAGTTCAATATTTGCATTAGTTCAATTGGTTTCAGTTGTTTACCTGAATTACTCTTTCTGATTGCCCATCCGTCTGAGGATGAAAAGCTGTGCTGAAGTGGAGTTGTGCACCCAAGGATTCATGCAACTTCTTCCAGAATTTTGATGTAAACCTTGGGTCTCGGTCAGATATGATAGAAAGTGGGATTCCATGCAGCCTAACTATCTCACTGATATATAATTCTGCTAGCTTCTCCAGTGAGTAGTCAGTCCTAACTGGCAGAAAATGTGCTGACTTCGTCAATCTATCCACTATCACCCATACTGCATCATGCTTCCTTTGGGTGAGGGGTAGACCACTAACAAAATCCATAGTGACTTGGTCCCATTTCCATTCAGGTATGTTTATAGGCTGTAACAAACCCGATGGAACTTGATGTTTTGCTTTGACTTGCTGACATATCAAACACTTAGTCACATAATCAGCTATATCCCTCTTCATACCAGGCCACCAATAATGAGGCTTCAGATCATGATACATTTTTGTACTTCCTAGGTGCATAGCATAAACACTGGCATGTGCCTCTTTCAGAATACTGGCTTTCAATTCCCCATTATCTGGTACACATACTCTTCCTTTGTAGTACAGACACCCATCTGCTTTCACCTCATAGTCAGTTGCTTTTCCCTCTGAGATTTTGCTCATAATAGCCATTAACTTTTCATCTGCCTTTTGCCCATCTAAAATCTGCTGTAGCAGGTTTGGCCTCACTTATAACTCAGCCAAAATAGCTCCATCTCGAACCAAAGATAGACGGGCATTCAATGATCTCAAAGCTGTGATGGATTTTCTGCTCAAAGCATTAGCAACTACATTTGCCTTCCCAGGATGGTAGTCAATTACACAATCATAGTCCTTCAGGAACTCAATCCATCGCCTCTGTCTAAGGTTGAGCTCATTCTGAGTTGGCAAATATTTTAGACTTTTATGGTCTGTGTAAATGTAGCACTTTTCACCATATAAGTAGTGCCTCCATATCTTCGATCGAAGATAATTGCTGCAAGCTCTAGATCATAGGTAGGGTAATGCTCATGTGGCCTTAGCTACACTGGAAGCATAGCGACCACCTTCCCCTCTTGCATCAATACACACCTAACCCATTATGAGAGGCATCACAGTAGACCACAAAGTCCTTTCTCAATCGGCTATGTTAACTGCTGGTGCTTAACATAGCTTTTAGCCTCTCAAAACTGGCTTGGCACTTGTCGTTCCAGCCAAATTTCACATTCTTGTGCAATAACTTGGTCATTGGAGCAGCTATAAGAGAAAACCCCTTCACAAATCTTCTATAGTATCCAGCTAGCCCCAAGAAACTTCTGACCTCGGTTGTATTTCTGGGAGGCTTCCATTCCATCACTACTTCTAACTTTTTGGGATCCACTCTAATCCCCTCTATTGATACTATGTGTCCAAGGAAAGAGATTTCACTCATCCAGAAGTCACACTTGGACAACTTAGCATACAGCTTCTTTTCTCGCAGGGTTTGCAAAACAATCCTCAAATGTTCATCATGTTCTTCTCTGGTCTTGGAATACACCAGAATATCATCAATAAAGACCACTACAAACCAATCTAAGTATGGATGGAAGATACGGTTCATAAGGTCCATAAATGCTGCTGGTGCATTTGTTAACCCAAACAGCATCACTAGAAATTCATAGTGCCCATACTGAGTTCTGAATGCAGTTTTTGACACATCTGTATCCTTTACCCTCAGCTGATGATATCCTGATCTGAGATTAATTTTTGAAAATACACCGGCTCCTTTCAACTGATCAAACAGATCATCGATTCTGGGCAATGGATATTTATTCTTCAAAGTTACTTTGTTCAAGCTGCCGTGTCGATACACAATCTCAAGGTTCCATCCTTTTTCTTCACAAAGCGACACGAGCTCCCCATGGTGACACATTGGGGCGTATGAACCCCTTATCAAGCAACTCTTGCAACTGAGTTTTCAACTCCCTCAATTCAGTGGGTGCCATCCTATAAGGAGCAATGGAAATGGGTGTTGTACCCGGCATTATCTCAATAGCAAACTCGACTTCCCTTTCTGGTGGTAAACCAAGCAACTCTTCAGGAAATACATCTGGGAAGTCTCTTACTGTGGGTATATCATTCAGGTTTGGCTTAGCTTGCTTAGTATCAACCACGTGTGCTAGGTAAGCTTCACAGCCTTTTCTCATCATTCTTCTTGCAACTGTAGCTGAGATAACATTGGACAGGAAATCTGTCCTTTCACCCACAACAGTGATCTCATTACCCTCAGAAGTTTTTAGAAAAATTATCTTCAATTTACAATCAACTATTGCCTGATGACGTGACAACCAGTCCATTTCCAAAATCATGTCAAACTCGTGGAAGGGCAATTCAATTAGGTCTGCCGAGAATTCATACCCCTGAATCCTCAACGGGCACCCTTTATACACCTTATTCACTACCACACTGTGGCCTAGTGGATTTGTGACCAGAATGTCTTGATCACTCTCCTCTACTGGAACTCCCCTCTCTACGGGTAGTTTCATGCAAATGTAGGAATGAGTGGATCCTGGATCCACCAATGCATGTACAGAAGTGTTATAGAAGGAAAACGTACCCCTGATAACATCCGGGGCATCTTGCTCCTCCTGAGCTCTGATGGCATAGGCCCTGACTGGTATTCTAGTGTCTGGCCTCTCAGCTGACTCAGATGCAGGCCTCAGTGATGGACCAGCTATCTCAGGTTTACCAGGTTTCCTACCCCTTTGTGGTGCAGAGCAGTGCATCGGTTGTGTTGGAGCAACAGTAGTAGTCCTCTTTGGACAATTCTTGATCTGATGTTCTGTCGATCCACACTGTAAGCATGCACCGGTCACTCACCAACACTCCCCCTTATGCCACTTCTGACAGTACTGACAAGCAGAAGATGCAGGGGCTGGTCCCCTAAACACCGTCCCTGGAGAGCTGCCCATTGATGGTGTGGACTGGCCTCTCCTAGGTGTGAACTGTGGTCTGGGCCCTTGAGACTGACCATGACCCTGTGGTGGTCCCGAACTCTGAGCAGGAGGACCCTTTCTCTTCTTACTGGGAGCAGAATATGCAATGGACTGACTCGGACCCCTCTTCTACTGTCTTTCCCTTCTATTTTGTTCATTGATTCTAACCCTTTCCACTTTTGATGCTGCATCTACCAGTTTAGAAAATCCGTAATCTCCAGTGCTGTGATCATAACTTTGATGGTCATTGAGCCCTTCTTCAAACCATTTGCACCTCTCCGCCTCGGTAGGGACTATCTCCCTCCCATACCGGCTCAGTCTGACAAACTCACGCTCATACTCAGCCACTGACAGCTGTCTTTGTCTCAAACTGATGAATTCCCTTCTTCGCTCTTCTAAATATACTTTGCTAATATATTTCTTCCTGAACTCTGTAAGGAAGAATTCCCAGGTGATCCATTTAGGTTGCACCTCACTGGTTACTGTGTCCCACCACTGATATGCGTCATCCTGAAGTAGGGACACAGCACCCACCAGGTTCTGCTCGGGGGTGCAGTTTAACTGTTTCAGTACTCTGATGTTTCTGTCCAACCAATTTTCTGCAGCCATGGGATCATCCTCCCTCTTCCCAAAGAAGTCTACAGCCCCATGTTTTCATAATTTCTCCAGATGAGATTTTTGTGGTGCTGGTGGAGGTTGTGGCTGTGGTTGTGGTGGTGGAATTGCCCCCATCATTTGCCGGTAGAACTCAGTCATTTGCTGAAATAGCGCAAACTGAGGTTGAGCAGGTGCCTTAGCTGCTGGTGGAGTGGGTTCTCCCCTACCCCCAGACTCAGCCCTTGGTGGAGCATGACTCTCCACCTCTTCATCAACTGCTCTTTGCGAAGCAGGATCCATAACCTATTCAAAATAAGAAAACAATAGATCTACATCAGTGTCACCTCAACACTTACAAATGCAATGCAATGGTATGTACTCTATCTAGACCCAGAAACGCCTAAACCGATGCTCTGATACCACTAAATGTGACATCCCTTACCCGTCCACAGTGTAGCCGAGCAAGTTATGCCACTCAGTGTGTCAGAACACCAATTCATATTTCAATTTCAATTAATCTCTTTTAATTCATTTATTTATAATTTTTGATAAATCTAAATTTTTTCGTAAATTTTATAGAAAATCCGGCAGAGTGCCGGCTATAAATTGGAAAAACAATTCTTTTGAACCTGTTAAAAACACTCCCAATAATATCATCACCTTATTCTCAATCAACCTCCAATATATTCTCAATAATTTCTCAATTCACTTCAATATCTCAAAATTCAATTAAATTCAAACAACAGTCAACTCAATAAAAAAAATGCTCAATTTATTACTGAACATGTTTCATAGATATTTACATCAAAAGCATAATTACATGAATTTATAATATATATTACAGAAGGTTATAAAATACAAAATATCAAAATATCAAAATGGCCTATTGTCCTACCAAATGCCCTGCAATGTGAGGTGACTCTGAACTCTGAGTGCAGATATGAAGGCTCACCCTGTATGAGCTCTGCTGGACTCCCCAGCTATGTCTCCAGTACCTGCGCGTGGCAAAAGCAACGCGTTAAGCAATTCTGCTTAGTGGTGACAATATAAAATAGAATAGAATAAAATAAAATAAAATAAAATAAGACATGTGTGCAAAATGTATATTTACATTTTTGGGGTGGACTAAATTTCAAATATTTATTGCAATATTATTCGATTAAAGTTTGCTAAAATTTATTAATACTGCCCGAGTAACCTACACTAGTTTACTGGACTGGATAAACAGGTAAACTGGTACTGGGTGCTAAGTACCTCGGACCATCACACCATCGGTCACATTGTGTCTCCCGGTGTCCAACAGAACAGCTAATAAGCTATGATAATTATCGGGGATTAAACCCGAGTATAATAACTCATTATCATAGCCAAAGGCTATTATGTCACAGAATGGCATGGGAAGCCATGAAATATAGAATGGAATAAAGCCATATGCAATACTGCTAACAGAACCCTATTGGCATGCCAACCTATCCAAACCAATCACATTAGGCCTACTAGGGCATTTAACACTTTTAATTTGTGTAATTCTTTGAAATTGAAATTTTTATGACCACTATTCATTTCATTAGTCAACCAAAATGTTGACTTTTACATTGACAATAGGTAATTTAGTTTAAATATCATCAACATACCATATTTTGCATTTTAAACTTGTTGGTATTGGTTGCCAATACCATCTCTAAGCTTAATGTGAATTGGACAGAATTTTCAATTTTCAAGCCTTGGGTTTATTGTTCTATTAGTTACTGTTGCAGTGGGAATTTGGAAAAATGGTAAACATGAAAGTTGTTCCTCATTTTGTCTAGTTGAATTTCCTTTTTTGAATCACTCCATTTAGAGTTTTGTAACTCAAGTTATGGCCTAAAAACCATAATTGGCCGGATTGGGCAGATTCCAAAAATCTGGGCAAAACTGGTTCTGCCAGATTTAGTAACCTAAGTTTGGTTGGCAATTTGACTAAGTTATGATCATAATTTGGGTCAAGTTTCTTCATGAAAGTTGTTGTTCTATATGTCACCTTTTTTCTGGTAAAATTTCAGGTCAATTGGACCTTGCTAGATTGAGTTATGGCCAAATGACCAAATACTGTTCATTTGGTCATTTTGCCCAGGCAGATTGCAGGTCACCCGAATTGGAGCAAGGTTTTGGTCCACTTAGTTTGGTCTTATGGGCATGGTTTCTTCACCAAAGTTGTGCCATTTTGTGTCTAGTTTCATGTCCAATTATCCACACATCAAATGAACCTCTACAATTTAAGTTATGGCTGTCCAAACAGGCTGGACTCACATCCAAACCTGCAGGTCACACAAGGTAGCCACTCCAACCTCAAATCCCACAACCCAATTCACTTCATTTTTTATTCAAACCAAATCAAATGGTCACTAATTGACCATTAAAAGTTAATTTCACCATTACATGATCAACATCTCAATTTTGGGTCCAAACCCTAGCTCTACCATTTCAACTTTTCAAACACATAAAATCAATGGATCAATTCACAGTCCTAATGATGCATATATAAGTTTAAAGAATTAATTGTCACTAACCTTTAATGAAGCTAATCTCAAGCTTGTAAGAACTCCTCCTTTTGATTTCTTTTTGCTCCCAAAAGCTTTACTAAGAGGAAAGAACAAGAATTTGTGTTGGGAACTTAGGCTTTAGTTGGGTAAAAACCAAGAAAAGCAAGCTTCGTAAAGCTTGGCTATGGTGGACAATGGGATAGCATGGGTGACGTTTTTGAAGAGAGAAAGGGCTGCTGAAATTTTCTAAAATTCTGCCTCATTTATCCCTTTTTATTGAATTTTAATTGTCTTGCTTTAATGTGATTGGCCATAGCATTTTTAATTACCTCATGCTTACATAAGCATGAGGTAATAAATCCCATTATTTCCATTTACTTTTCTTTCATTGCTTATTCATTTTTTTAAATAAATTTTCATTAATATTTGTTCATATTTTATGTCATATAATTCACTTGCATAAATGGACAAGTTGGTCAAAAATCATCTCTGAAGATGAAATGACCAAAATGCCCTCCATTTGGCTTACAGGGCCAAAATTGTCTGTACCGATTGAAAAATTTTTCTAAGTATTTCCTTGGCATTCTAATGCCATAAAAATGTCAATGACCCTTCTCTAGAGTCCCAAAAATTATTTTATAATTTTTCCCCTGGGTCTAGGGCTCCTAGTTGCGAGAATCACAACTTCTCACTAGGTTACCCATCGCTAGGGCACCGGCTCATTTAACTTGGTTGTACTTTATTTCTAAAATTTTTCCTAAATTTTCTGATTAATATTTGAGTTAATTATGGTTTCTCTCTTTAGTTTAAATATTTTTCCGGACGTTCTAGCTGTCCGGACCGACACTGGTCACCGGAACAGTAGAATGTACGGAGTTGCTACGGGGAGGGTGTTACATTGGAGCTGGAGGGGCAGGCCTAACAGTTGATACCGGAGTAGATGTAGCAGTTCTGTGTGGACAATCTCGGATTAGGTGATCTATAGACCCACATCGCAATTAAGCACCTATCATTCTCCAACATTCCCCCTTATGCCACTTTTGGCAATGTGGGCAAGCAGCAGATACTGTTGGGGCTAGTCCCTTGAACCCTGTCCCTGGAGAGCTAGCTACTGAAGGTGTGGACTCACCTCTCCTTAGTGTAAACTAAGATTTAGGCCTCTTTGACAAACCCTGACTTGGTGCTCTACTGAAACTTTGAGTAGGCGAACCTTTGAATTTCTTACTAGGGGCAGCAGATGTACTAGTCTGACCTTGACCTCTTTTCTACTGTCTGTCCCTTCTGCTCTGCTCATTTATTCTAACTTTTTAAACCTTCAGTGCGATTTCCACTAACTTTGCAAACTCTGTAATCCCCAAGGCTGCAATAATTATTTTAATGTTATCATTGAGTTCTCCCTAAAATCTCCTGCATCTCTCGGCCTCATTAGGGACTATTTCTCGCCCATAGCGGCTCAGTCTGATAAATTCTCTTTCATATTCAGCCACTATCAGTTGTCTCTGACGTAGGGTAATAAATTCCCTTCTCCTATCTTCCAGGTATACACTTCCCACATACCTCTTTCTGAACTTAGTGAGAAAGAAATCCCAAGTTATTTGTTCTGATGGCACCTCACTAGTCACTGTATCCCACCATTGGTATGCATCATCTTGCAGTAGTGATACAACAGCTTCCAAATTCTGTGCTGGATTACAGTGAAGTTGTTTCAAAACTCTTCTGATTCTGTCCAACTAGTTTTCAGCTGTGACAGAATCATCTTCCCTTTTGCCCAGAAATCCTTTGCTCCGAACTTCCTGAGTTTCTCCAAATGAGATTTTTGATGTGGAGGTGGTGGTGGCATAACTCCTGCCATCTGTCAAAAGAACTCAGCCATTTGCTGAAATGTGGCTGGTGCCTTTCGTACTGGTGGAGTAGGTTTCCTCTTGTCTCTTGGCTTAGTCATAGATGGAGCATGACTCTCCACCTCTTCATTGACCGCTCTCTGCGATGTGCAGTCCATATTCTGATCAAAATAACAAATCAAAAGATCTGCATTAGAGTCATCTTAACACTTACAATGCAATGCATGGTATGCAATCTATCTAGGTCCAGAAATGCCTAAACTATGCTTTGATAGCATTAAATGTAACGCCCCTCACCCGTCTACTGCGTAGCTAAGTAAGGCATGCCACACGGCGTGTTGGAGTACTTAGTCTGTAATTATTTTATTTTCTGAACTCAATTTGATTTAAGAAGTCTTTATGTGACATTCATAACATACTGGTTCTATTTTCATATTTTAATAAAATTAGTGTTTCAAAAATGATAATAAAAATTCAGCAAAGTGCCATCTGTATTTCGAAGAAACTGTCGTTCTAAACTAATTAAAAGCAATTCAATATGATAATCTCAACCTTCCAATTAATTTTTCAGTCTCAAAATATCATAGTTTCAAAATACAGTCCATCATAATTTACATTCATCCAAACACTCTCCATAGGAGTTTAATATGTACAATTTATCACAAACCTTAAAGTTTTAGAATATACAAATTACATAACAAAATGTCAAAATATAACTGATAGTCATTACATAAAATCCTAAGTCCTACCATGTATGCAGTGTACTGGAGATGTCTCTAGACTCTTGTGCAGATCTGATGTCTCACCAGGTCATAGGTCTGCTGGGCTCCCCAGCTGTGTCTCCAATACCTACGCATAGAAAAAGCAACGCGCTAAGCAATTCTGCTTAGTGGTGCCAATTATAAAGAAATATATACTAAAATAAAATAAATGAATTGTTTACGAATTTATGACATTGATATTCCTTGCAGTTGCTGTTTCTACTTTTATTTGCTAACATTTCATTTTTTTGCTAATTTTGGTGTTGCTGTATATCAATAAACTGAATTTAGCTGTTTGAATTTAATAATGCTTAAATTAACTGCCCGTGTAGCCTATACACTGACCAGACTGGATAAATGGATATACTAGCACTGGGTACCTAGTACCTCGAGCCGTCACACCATCGGTCACAAAGTATCTCCCGGTGTGTAAATAGTGTGGCTAAAGAGCCATATAATCAATCAGGCAATAAAGCCGAGTATAATAATAAAATCTGTATAGCTATAGGCTATTAAAATCGTAGTGCAGCATAATAAGCCGTATAAACACAATATGGCATAAAGCCATTTACAGAACAGCTGTCAGAATCCTATTGGCATGCCAACCTATCCAAACTAGTCAACTAGGCAAACTAGGGCACATTACAAATTAATTGTTTAATTCTTTATTTTTAGGGTTTATTAGTTATTATGCAATTCACAAGTCAATGCAAATGTTGACCTTTTTAGACTTCATGGATAAGTTGATTCTAGTATCAACATGTCACAATTTACATTTTAATATGCTACCAATATAGTGCAATTTACAATTCTCACAAGTTGGGATTTATTGCCAAATTATTTCTAGGCTTTATTGTATAATATTGTCAATTTTTTAGTTTTTGTGTGCTAGATTGATCTAGCTAAATGTCCTGTTTCTCTTGGTTTTTAGATTCTATTCAAAGAAGCAAATTTGTAGCTCTATGTCTTATTGAACTTTTGGCACTAATTTCAGGTCATTCTGAGTTGTATAGACCAAGATATGGTCAATTTACTAAAGCTGGACAGATTGCATTTTCAATGCAAGTTTAGGTCATTTTTAGGTCAAGTTCAATTCTAGCAGATTTGGTACCCTAACTTGGGCAAGTAAGTTGACTTGGTTCTGGTCATTTCTGTAAAGGAGCGGAAGCATGAAAAAACAAGTTTAGATCATTGAAATTCGAAATTTTTCATCTAGGGTCACATGCATCATGCAAGATTTATTTTTACCTATTTGATTTCAATGATAAACAACATATTAAAACTCTTTTAATATGTTTTTGGATCTACATTTGCCATTTAAGATTTTAGAATTAACAAATTAATCCATTAAAACCCTAGATTAGATCAAGAACAAGTGCACTAACCTTTTGATGCACTGCAGTGTGTTTGGCACCTTTAGGATGCGTCTTTTAGGACACCAGATATTGCCCCTCTAGCTTGTCAACACCAAGATCACCTATTGCAACTCTTGAACAGCTTCTAAAGCTTTTTCTATGAATTAGAAAATTAAGTTTTGCCTTTTGAGAGATTACAGATATAAACAGGATACTAAAAACAATTTCTATTATTTTTAATTGAAGAGACTATTTGCTAATCTCTTTGAATTGATGAGAGATGAAAAAGAAGAGGGGAGAGGGCAGCCAAAGGTGGTGGCACAAAGAGAGAATGGCAGCTTGTTTTTTTGTTCTTTCATCCTTACACTTATATAGCTAGGTCACCACTTAAAACCCTTGCCACATGTCACCTTCTGATTGGTTATAGGTTTAATTGACCTACTCACATTGTGCCAAGTGTCAAACCTATATTAAATCTTGACTTTGATCATCTTACATGATTAAAAGACATATGGCAAGTTTATGTGTGTGCCACATGTCAACATCTCATGGTGCTACATGTCATCCTGTGAAATGACCAAAATACTCCTGTGTCTTAATTTTGAGTTCTCAACCCAAATAATTATTTCTCTTCTTCTAATCAATTTATATCAAATATAAATTAATTAATTAATCTCTATTAATTAAATTCATATTTAAATACTTTAAATATAAATTTGACTTATACTATACATCTAATAACCGAAATTTGATTTCAAGCCATGCTAGGGACTTTGCAATCTAATTGCAAACCAAACCTATTTAATTAATCAATTAAACTCTTTAATTAATTAATTAAATCATATTTAATTTGGTGATTACTTGTGTATGTGTGTGACTTACTAGGCTCATCACTAATTGGCAATGAGACATGATATCAACTCTTAATATCATCAGAACTCTTTCTTACCATAAATGATTTCTCTAAATCATTTTATGCACCTCATAGACTATGGTTAACACCTAGCATAGCATGCCATGGCCACCTAATTAGGAATAAGGTTTACCTTAAATGAACCTATAATCATATGTTATCATGCATTAGAATCTCTCTGTTACAAAATCCCAATTCGAGCTGGAGTCATGGTTTATGTCAAACCCCATTTGCTATGAATATTATGTTTTCTTTTAATTCTAGTTCTTGATTAAAAAGATTTTTCTCATCAGAAACTCTTTCTTGATTAAATATATCTGTCCTGGCCAGGAACATGAAACATCAAGAACAATTAAATGAATATAGGATTTTATCCCTATTTACTTAGAGGAACAGATTCCATCTTGATAAACACCTACCTCCATATATAACTAGTAGGAGCCAACACATGCCCATATACCCATACACAATACAAGTATCAAACTCAAATCACTTATATACAAGATAACTGTGCTATCTCAGGTCTAAAGATTATATGCACTAATATGATTTATTACAATACATTGACAAGAGTAAACTCCATGTGCTTGTTATAAATGTCACTAGTTCGGCCTACTTATCATGTATAAGTGCCTATCATGTTTGTTATATGGCATGAGACTCACCATTCTATCTTATTTACATCTCATATAAATAAATTAGGAACAAACATAATTACAATCTTTCTGGATAAGTCATGTCCTTATTGTGAAGTATCCTCGATTATGAACCAATTTATGATACCATGTGCTAGAAATACTGTCACTCATATTCCTAACAATTTAAGAATAATATTTCTAACAAAATATCAATGGACCTTTTCTATTACACATAAATATATTATGTAAATGAAAAAGTGAAAATGCCTTTTATTAATAAAATATATATAAGATACATACTAAATGATATGCTTTAGGGCATACTACTAACAATCTCCCACTAGCACTAGAGCCATTCATTACAATATCTTAGACCCATCATCTCAAGATGTCTGTCTAACTGTGCTTATAACAAAGGTTTAGTGAATGGGTCAGCTAGATTTTCAGCTGATGCTATTTTCTGCATGGCTACATCGCCTTGCCCAACTATATCTCTGATAATGTGGTAGCGCCTTTATATGTGTTTGGATTTCTGGTGAGACTGGGATTCTTTATATCCAAATAGCTTCTTTTGCAGCATCTGATGCAGCAATATACTTGGCCTCTATAGTGGAATCTACAGTCGTGCTCTATTTGGAACTTTTCCAACTGACTGCACCTCCATTACAAATGAACACATATCTAGAGGTAGACTTTCTATCATCGATATCTGATTGGAAATCTGAATCAGTATAACCATCCAATTGCAAGTCACCACCTCCATATATCAAGAATAAATTCTTAGTTCTTCTCAAGTATTTAAGAATATTCTTGATAACATGCTCCCGTAGTACACCTAATGAATTACCATACTTCGCCTACCGATAACCCATTAAATATACTACAAGGGATTTTAAAACAATTTTCTTACTTTTATTAAGTGGTGGGCATTTCTAAATAGATATTAAAACATTTAATTAAAGTTAAAAATTAATTAAAATTTTTAGATATTTAAAAATCTCCGCAATTTTTACAAAAATTTCGTCAGAGTGCCATCTGTATTTTGAGAAAACAGTTCTTCAAAACCTGAAAGTAAAGACACTCCCAATATTTTTCTCAATAACTTCTTCAAATTTCATAATCAATCTCAACCAATTTCTCAAGTCTCAATTCAAACAATCCTCATTTCACAAATCAACACAAGTAATTTAATACACAATTTAAATTAAATCAAACATTGAAATATCTCATTAAGATAACAAAATGAATATTTACATTCATGGTAGTATTAAAATTTATTAATGCAAAACTTTATAAGTATATAAAATCTCAAGATAATATTACAATAATTTGTACTTGATTACAATCGAAATATCTATATATTACAAAAGAGTTGGTACAACTACTCAACGGAAATTTCATACATATCATTATAGAATTACATCAAAAGCTAATGTACAAGGGTATACCTATGATATACCCGAGGATAATCTCACTGTGTCTTTTCGTAACCTCGCTCAGCTGCTCTATATTTTCTTTCACCTGCGATAGCATGCAAAGCTATCGCTGAGTGGTGAACTTAGTGGTGCACAAACTAATAATTTAAAACTCAATACAAATTATTCTTAATAATTCCTAATGAATAAAAATTTAAAATTTCTAAATTCTTCAAAATCCATGACATACAAAAATCATTATTTTCATTCATGCAAATTATTCATTTGAATAACATTTTGATCAATTAATAACTATTTATTTACATTTCTTTTAAATTCTTAAACAATACAAAAATATTTTGAATCACTAACAAATTATTTATTTCAATCACAATTTATCGAATTATGCATAATTTAAAGGGTGTTGCCAACAATTCACACAGTTGAACCCATGACCCAAAATTCAAATAGATGTCGTGTTGTACACCACGACATTTCACACTCTCCCAATAACCGAGGCTAAAAGGGAGGAACAAAGACTAGCTAGTATATATGAGTACTCATTCAAATTCTTCCCCAACTAGCAAGCCAAAGAGGAAGAAACTCGCCGCATTTAGTGGAGGAGTTATCTCACTAGACAAGCTAATGAGAGTTCACAACAAATTTTGCCATGTCAACTGTGGTTTCAAATCATATTCAAAACAATTTCTAGTTACAAAGTATTTACAAATCATCAACATATTTAATCATCATAAATTCATGCTCAAGGTTGGCAACACATCAAAATTAAAATTTATGATTCTCAAAATCATGCAATAAATCTTTAAATGCATAAGAAAATTTACATTTCATTTATACAATTTCATTCAAAAAACTATAATTCTCAGCACATCAAAATTTATAAATCATAAAATATCTTGTTCAAATCGATTTAGAAATAAAAATATAATAAAAGAGTTAGTTGTGCACAAACCTTAAGTGAGTCGCCTCTTGGCCTTGACTCGATTCCTCGAGTTCTTTCCTGGTGTTCTTTTCCACTGAAACACACAATTTCATAGTGTTTCAGTATCATAACTTAGCATAAATCTAAAAATAAATTTAACTTCACTTTTATCTAGCTCTAACGTGCTAAACTGGACATTCTTTAAATTTTTGTGTTTTGGGTTACTATTCACTGTACTATTCAAGTCAAATTGTTGACTTTCTAAGGCTTAATAGGTATGGGAATTCCAATTTCACCCACATACCACATTTTGGTCACTAAATTTGTTGATTTTGGTCATTTATTCAAATTCCAAGTCTTTTAGGCAAATTTGATAAAATTTCAGTTTTAGTGTCTAAGGTTTCACTGTTCCATTGGTCTTTTTACTGTTAGAATTTGGAAAAACTTCCTTCATAGAAAATGTTCCCTATTGTATTAAGTTTATTCTCCTTTTTGAATCACTCCAATTGGAGTTTTGTAACTCAAGTTATAGCCATTTGAGCCATGGCTGTCGGTGTCACACCCTACTCCCCTGTAAGATGTAACATGATCCCGTAGTATACCTAATGAATTACCAACTTCGTCTATTGATAACCCATTAAATACACTACAAGAGATTTTAAAACTTTTCTTACTTCTTTTTACAGTGGTGAGCACTAATTACAGGTGTTAAATTTTTTTTTTGAACTGAAATGAAACAGTTCATACATTTGAATTATTGGTAATTTCTGTAAAAATTTTGGCAGAGTGCCATCTGTATTTTGAATAAAACAGTTCTTCAAAAACCTGTAAAAAGCATTTTAATATTTTTCTCAATCTCAACTCCAACAGTTAAATAATACAATATATTTCTCAACTCAAATCCACAATAGTTTTTCAAAGACTGAGATATACAGTAGAAATTTTACAAGCCAAAATAACTCATAATTTATTTTACAACTTCAATGTACAATTTTAATTTACAACTGCTCAAAACCAAGAACAATATATACATACAGTGAACATACATTACAATACAAAATGCAAACTATGGTATACTCAATATACCCTATGATCTCTCAGTGCAGTACTAGCAGCCTAGTCTGCTGCCCTTTCAGTCTGTCTACCTGCGACAGCAATGAAAAGCTATCGCTGAGTAAAATTTACTCAGTGGTGCACAATAACAATTTGAAATGCAATATATAAATCTTTTATTGACAATTCTCAAATCAAATAGTTTACAATTCCATTTCACAATTTACAAAGTTCATATAACACAAATTTGAACAAATAACTGAATAATACGGTTTTGCCAATCCATAACACAATTTGATCAAATAACTGAATAACACAGTTTTGCCAATCAATAACACAATTTAGGCTATGACACAATTTTTCCACACATGCCGTGTTGTACACCACGACAAGACACACTCACCCCAATAATCGAAATCAATGAGGGAGGAAGCTAGCTATATAATGAGTACTCATCCACACTCATCTCAGACTGGCAAGTCAAAGAGGGAGGAACATAATAAGTCAAAGAGGGAGAAATATAATCACACTCACCCCATAAATGGAGGAGGAAAATAGTAACTGTGTCATGCCAAGTGTGAATCAAAACAATTTCAAATCACAATATTTCATACAAACCACAAATCACATTTTATCTCAAAATTTCCATTTGCAAAGTTGGCAACACAATAATTTCCAAATAATATTCCCAAAACCAAAACAATAAAAAATTATTCATAACTCATTTTTACAAATAAATTTGCTAGTAAAAGCAATGAATATAAAAGTATTTTGCACAGACACAATTTAAAACTATAATGTTCAATTAAATTTTTAAGTAGAAAATGAGAAGTCAAAATTATTGTGCACAAACACAATTTAAAACAATAACATACAAATAATCATAATTTATTTCAATTGAAAAATTAAAAAGAAATACTTGTTGTGCACAAACCTCTGATAACTGTCTCCTGGCCTTGACTCAGTTTTTCCTTCCCTTTCCTTGAGTCTTTGCTAACTGAGAAACACAATTTGAAGTGTTTTAGTACTTATTTAAGCTGTCTCTAACGATAATGTTTGATAAGTAATTCACTGAATTCTATTATTTGCTTAGTCAACCTAATATGTCGACCCTCGGTGCATTCTAGGTAATTTAGGTTTTAATGTTACTAATATGTTACATTCGATAGCCTTTTAGGGTTGGTACATGTTACCAAATTCATTTCCATGTATCTTGCATTTTCTTGCAATTTGCTGGATTCCGGGATACATGTTTGACCTAGCCGGATGACCTAGTTCCCTCAGTTTTCGGGTTTCGGTCAAAACTACAAACTTGCATATCCATGTGTTATTGCACGCGGGAAAAAATTTTAGGTCGTTATGAGTTATGTAAACCAAGTTATGGTCATTTTACTATTGCTAGTCAAAGTGCATCAAAATTGGTCACTTTAGGTCATTTTAGGTCATTTTAGGTTCAGTCAGTTTTTGGACCCGAACTTGTGTAAGCTGTTTGACTTGCTTATGGTTATTTCTGGGCTTTGGTGTCTTCATAAGACTTGTAGATATGGGTCTTAACTATTCATGGTCAAAATTTCAGGTTAATTGGACCTGTTTCGAGTGAGTTATGGCCAAAACACTAACTGCTGCCCAATTGGTCAATTTTCAGGCCTTATTTGTACTTAATCCGGATTTGGTCATTTTTCAAGCTAGCTTGCAAGCAGAATTTTGGCAAGCTTCCTTCATTAAAGTTGGCACATTTTATGCCTAGTTTCACCTCCAATTGGTCTCATACCAATTGGAGCCACACACTTAAGGTTCTAAGCCCAAAACACAAACTACCCTATTACGTTTTGTTTATACTCATCAAGATCACCTTTAACCCTTACCAAACTTTACCTTCATGCCATTTCTGGTTTGTACCCTAACCTAAACATATTTGACAACATTTTATTGATCATTTTGGCAGCTTACAATCACATTCAACATACCCCAAAAAGTGCAGAATTTGTCAAACTCATTTACAACAATTTAATCACCTATTCATGCTCATTTACATGTCCAACTTCACACCATCACACATATACACAAACTGCCATAACAACTAACACAATTCAACATTAATATTCCATAATCCAAACATGAAATAACATACTTATGGTTCACCAAACCAGGCTGCCGATTCATGCATTACATTTCCTAAATTTCCAAGCATTCAAATTTCAATACACATTCACATATACTAAGTATACATCACCCAAATAATTTCCTACACAATATACATTTAATCAATCCTTTAATCTACCATTTACAAGCAAAAATAAACTGTCTTCAAAGAGTTTCCATGGCTGCCAAAAATAAGTTTCACCAATACTCAATCATTTCCTCAAATTTTCTTAGCAATTCAACTTACCCAAAGCTCAACACAAGGATTAATGAAGGAAAATGGAAAGATTAAGCACTAACCTCAACTTGGGCTTAATTAAACTTCACCAAAACTCCTCTTTCTTGCTTCCTACATGCTGCCCATGATGTGTAGAACACTTTTAATGAAGAACAACTGGAGAAATTGTGGCTTGATCATTAGGAGTGGAGCTTGCATGCAAGGTGTGGCCATGGTGGTTTTTAGGGAAGGAAATGGATTCGGCAAGGTTTTAAAATGAGAAGAAGATGAAGTTGAATGCAGATTTTCTAGTCCTCATGTGGCTTATATAGTCCACTTAGTGCTCCACTATCCTTAAATAAATAATATTATAATTAAACTTTTAACTATTCCCATATTTTTCAACTTAATTTTTCTTAATCATATTTTATCTTTAATCTCATTTTTCATTCAATTTTTCAAGTGTAATATTATTTATTTTTAATGGAAATTTAGGTCAAAAGACAACTCGAGGTGTCAAATGACCACAATGCCCCTGTTCGGATTGCATTCCTGATTTTTCGGTAACACCAGGTTTTGTCCATTTTTTTGATTTCTCACTTTTCTTTGTACTAATTATTTAATTTTTATTTAGTATTTCTAATGGTATTTATACTTCAATAGAGGTCTATTTAAGTCATAAAAATATTTTTCAGGGTTCCCCGCGGTCCAGGGCTAGTCAACGGTCCACGCCGCAACTTCTCGGTGCGGTCACCCATCGCTAGGGTTCTCGGCTCGCTTAACATGGTTACATTTCTTTACTATTATTTTTCCTTTGTTTTTCTTGTATTCTCTTTTCTTGTATTTCGTTATTTTATGTCTCCTCACTCGTATCGAAGTGTAGTTCTAGGCATCCTAACTGTCCGGATAACACTGGTCACCGGAACAGTAGAACGCACCACCGAACTTACGGGTGTTACAATTCTCCCCCCCTTAAAATAAATTTTGTCAACGAAATTTTACCCAATAGCCATCTTACAATAGTCATACGTTTATTTTCTCCTTTCTATATGATCGTATAATCTTCTTTCTCTCGAATTTGTATAAGACTTTTAACAATCTAATACAATATTTAATTTGTTTGTATAACACCAATCTTCTCTTACAATTATGCTGTCTAATATTTCAGTTCATGTGTAACACCCCTAAGTTCGGTAGTGCGTTCTACTGTTCCGGTGACCAGTGTTGTCCGGACAGCTATAATGCCTAGAACTACACTTCGATATGAGTGAGGAGACATTAAATAATGAAATACAAGAAAAACAAAGGAAAAATAGTAGTAAAGAAATGCAACCAAGTTAAGCGAGCCGGGAACCCTAGCGATGGGTGACCGCACGGGGAAGTCACGGCGTGGACCGTTGACTAGCCCTGGACCCCGAGGAACCCTGGAAAATATTTTTTAAGACTTAAAGAGATACCTATTGAAGTATAAATATCATTAGAAATATTAAATAAAAATTAAATAATTAGTACAGAGAAAAGTGAGAAATAAAAAAACGGACAAAACCCGGTGTTACCGAAAAATCGGGAATGCAACCCGAATAGGGGCATTGTGGTCATTTGACACCCCAAGTTGTCTTTTGACCTAAATTTCCATTGAAAACACATGATATTATATTTGGAAAATGTCATGAAAAATTAAATTAGTGGTACCTAATGTAAATAGCAAAAATGGGAAGCTTAATGTGGGAAAATAAAATCTTTGATTAAACTAATGTTATTTCTACATTAGTGGACCACTAACACCTTGTAAATCAATTAAAAACCTGTCATCTTCCAGTAACTTCTGCATAGCCATCTTCTTCCTCAAACTTTCCCATGGCCAAGCCAAAAAGCTCCCAAATTCTCCCATGGCCGTCCAAGCTCCAACCTCCATGCGTCCATGATCCAAGCTCCCAATGGTTAAGGTTTCTTCATTAAACTTGACCACCACACCATGGGCACTAGATAGGCAGCAAGAAGACCAAGTTTTGGAGAGGTTCTAAAGAGTTTCCAAAGTGGTAAGTTTGAGTTTTTGGTTAGTGCTTCATTAAAGTTAGTAAGGAGGTTATGGGTACTTGAATTGTGAGAAGAATTTTGGAGTTTGATGTTCTAATGGTGATGTTTATTTTTGGCAGCCATGAAAACTCTTTAAGGGCAGTTTATTTTTGCTTGTAAATGGTGAATTAAATGATTGATTAAATGTATATTGTGTAGGAAATTATTTGGGTAATGTATACTTAGTATATGTAAATGTTTACATAAAATGAGATTTAAAGCTTGAAAAGTAATAGAATGTAAGTGTACCATTGTGGCAGTTTGCTAACTCTTGAGGAATGCTGGAATTCATGCTTGTTTTATGGAATAATGATGTTAATTTGTGATAGGAGTTATGGCAGTTTGAATGTATGTATAGTGGTGTGAAGGTTGGACATGTGAATGAGCTTGGTTAAGGAGTTAAATTGTTGTAAATTGAGTTGGGCAAATTTTGCACTTGTTGGTGCACATTTTATGTAACTGTAAACTGCCAAAATGACCTATAATGTGTTGTGAATTATGTTTAGGTTGTGGTACAACCAGAATTGGTTTGAATGGTAGTGTTAAAAGTGATGCTTGATGTGTATGTAAGAATTTCAATAAGGCAGTTTGAGTTTTAAGCCCATAACTTTAATTGTGTGGCTTCAATTGGTATGAGACCAATTGAAGGTGAAACTAGGCACAAAATGTGCCAACTTTCATGAAGGAAGCTTAGCAAAATTCTGCTTGCAAGGTAGCTTGAAAAATGACCAAATCTGGATTAAGTGCAATTGAGGCCTGAAAACTGACCATTTGGGCAGCAGTTAGTGTTTTGGCCATAACTCACTCAAAACAGGTCCAATTGACCTGAAATTTTAACCATGAATTAAGACCCATATCTACAAGTCTTATGAAGACATCAAAGCCCATAAATGACCATAAGCAAGTCAAACAGCTTGCAAAAGTTCGGGTCCAAAAACTGGCCGAACCTAAAATGACCTAAAGTGACCAATTTTGGTGCAATTTGACCAGCAATAGTAAAATGACCATAACTTGGCCTACATAACTCAGAATGACCTGAAATTTCGCCCCGCATTCCATAAGACATAGATCTACAAGTTTGTAGTTTTGACCGAAATCCGAAAACCAAGGAAACTAGGTCGTCCGGCTAGGTCAAACTAGTATCCCGGAATCCAGCAAATCGCAAGAAAATGCAGTATAGACGGAAATGAATTTGGTAGCATGTACCAACCCTAAAAGACTATCAAATGTGACATATTAATGACATTAAAACCTAAATTACCTAGAATGTACCAAGGGTCGACATAGTAGGTTGACTAAGCGAATAAATGAATTCAGTGAATTAATTATCAAGCATTATCGTTAGAGACAGTTTAAATGAGTACTGAAACACTTCAAATTGTATTTCTCAGTTAGCAAAGACTCAGGGAGGGGAAGGAAACACTTAGTCAGAGCCAAGAGACAGTTATCAGAGGTTTGTGCATAATAAGTATTTCTTTTGAATTTTTCAATTGAAATAAATTATGATTATTTCTATGTTATTATTTTAAATTGTGTTTGTGCACGATATTTATTTCTTTTGAATTTTTCAATTGAAATAAATTATGATTATTTGTACATTGTTGTTTTAAATTGTATTTATGCACAATAAGTTTGACTTCTCATTTTCTACTTAAAAATTTTTAATTCAACATTATAGTTTTAAATTGTGTCCGTGCACAATACTTTTATATTCACTGCTTTTACTAACAAATTTATGTAGAGAAATGAGTTATGAATAAGTTTTGATTGCTTTGGTTTTGGGAATATTATTTGGAACTTATTGTATTGCCAACTTTGCAAATGGAAATTTGAGATAAAATGTGATTTATGGTTTGTATGAAATATTGTGATTTGAAATTGTTTTGATTCACATTTGGCATGACACTGTTGATATATTCCTCCCTCTTTGACTTATCAGTCTGGGGTGAGTGTGATTATGTTCCTCCCTCTTTGACTTGCCAGTCTGAGGTGAGTGTGGATGAGTACTCATTATTCAGCTAGCTTCCTCCCTCAATGATTTCGATTATTGGGGTGAGTGTGTCTTGTCGAGGTGTACAACACGGCATGTGTGAAAAAATTGTGTCATGGCCTAAATTATGTTATCGATTGGAAACATGGTATTATTCAGTTATTTGATCGAATTGTGTTATTGATTTGCAAAACGGTATTATTCAGTTATTTGATCGAATTGTGTTATTGATTTGCAAAACTGTGTTACTCAGTTATTTGATCAAATTTGTGTTAGATGAATTTTGTAAATTGTGAAATGGAATTGTGAATCATTTGATTTGTGAACTGTCAATAAAAGATTTATATATCGCATTTCAAATGGTTATTGTGCACCACTGAGTAAATTTTACTCAGCGATAGCTTTTCACTATTGTCGCAGGTAGACAGATTGACAGGGCAGCAGACTAGGCTGCTAGTACTACATTGAGAGATCATCGGGTATATTGAGTATACCACATTTTGCATTTTGTACTGTAATGTATGTTCACTGTATATATATATTGTTCTTGGTTTTGAGCAGTTGTAAAATAAAATTGTACATTAAAGTTGTAAAATAAATTATGAGTTATTTTGACTTGTAAAAATTGTATTATATTTCTTGTATCTCAGTCTTTGAAAAATTACTATGGATTTGAGTTGAGAAATATGTTGCGTTGAGAAACATGTTGGAGTTGAGATTAGGAAATATATTTTGAAGTGCTTTTTACAGGTTTTTCTGAAGAACTGTTTTATCCAAAATATAGATGGCACTCTGCCAAAATTTTTACAGAAATTCCAAATAATTAAAATGTGTTAGTTCTATCACTTCAGTTCAAAAAGGTTTTTAACACCTGTAAATAGTGCTCACCACTGTAAAAGAAGTAAGAAAAGTTTTTAAAATCCCTTATAGTGTATTTAATGGGTTATCAATAGACGGAGTTGGTAATTCATTAGGTATACTACGGGATCATGTTATGCCTTACAGAGGGGTAGGGTGTGGCATGTTTTAGTGGTATCAGAGCTAGTTTTTTTTTTTTTAATTTTGTTTTCACATGTTACTTGAATATTTTTTCTTCATAGTACAACTGCTCAATATCATTGTCTGATACATACAGTACATTACATTATAAATATGCACTAACGGGAGGAAATCTCCTTGTGTTATTTGTTTAGGAGGTCTAAGATCCTCTCGTTGACTATGTAAGAGGGTGATCATTCAGTCGATCAATCTATAGAGGCTGAGGTGCAAGGAGATGCTGACCCTACATAATGTCGATGGTTCAAAGACACCGGCCCATGATCTTGATTCCACCTTTCGATTCGCTCGTGAGATGGCTGCAATGTTCCAAAGAATGGCTGGTAATGTGCCTACTCAAGCCCCAATACAGACACCAGTGGTACAACCACAGTCTTCTGCTAGACAATATGACAAATTGATGAAATATGGGGCTACAGAGTTCAAGGGGACAGTAGATCCTCTAGAGGTAGAACAGTGGTTAGAAAGGATGGATAGGGTATTCAAGAAAGCTGCCTTTGCAGGAGCTCAGATTTGAATACTCGATATCTTTGCTACTGAGGGGATGCTTATGACTAGTGGAAAACCATTCCCCAAAGTTTGGTAGAACTGCGGTGCTAACACGGTGACTTTCTCGAGAATTCGGACAAAAATATGTCCACGATGCTTATGTAGATCGAAGCGCAAGAGTTCCTAAGTGCAAAGCAGGAGTAGATCGGTGGCTAAATATGAAAGGGAATTTTTCCACTTTGAGCCATTATGCAGTAAGTCTACTTTCTACCAACAAGGAGAGATGTAAGAGGTTTAAAACCGACTTGAAACCCAGTATCAGATTACAAGTGGTGGATTCAAACATAACAACTTCTCTGAACTTATTTCTCAAGCACTGGAATTAGAAAGAATTGAATCAAGCCGCTCTGAGAAAAGAAATAAGAAGACAGAAAAAGAGGAAAGTCGGTAGAAACGAGTTCTAGTGGTCTTCTTGGAAAGAGGAAAAACTTTGGGGATACAAAGAGATAATAAGAAGTCCGATGCAGATAAATCTTCCGGGAGAAACCACCTCGATCCGATCGGCAAACTCAACGAAACCCGGGAATGTCTTTGTCGGATCGACTTTGTGAAACTTGTGGTAAACCACATAGTGGGGTATGTTATAGAGCCGTAGGAGCATGTTTTAAGCGTGGAGGCGGCCATTTTGCTAGGGATTGTGTAAATCCAGGTCGTTCTGGATCATTTACTACACCAAACGAATCAACCCAAGTTTCTATCCCAAAGAGTTCACCATCAGTTAGTAGAGGCAAAGGTAGAGGTAGGGGTAGTACACTTAGAAGTCAGAGTACTGTGAATCAGCCAGAGCAGGGTGATGCTCCAGCTAGAGTATATGCTATACGGCAGAGAGAAGAGACTTAGACTTTTGATATTATTGCTGGTACTTTCTCAAATAGTAACTAAGATACATATATGTATTGTTTGACCTGGGGTCTGCATACTTTTATGTTAGTGTTAGAATTATATGTTCTATTGTTATTCCTTTACAGGGGAATAAATTTTGATGCAATAGTGATTAGCCCTTGAAAATAAGGATTGTGATAATAAGTGAAATTAGTTTTGAAAGAGTTTATTAGCGAAAAGTATTTTCTAACACACCATAAATTATAAAGCTAAACGACAAGCCTACTTAATGTAAGGCAAGAGGACGTAAAAGTAAGATACGGTAATAGAATTGTTCTAGATGAAGGCAGAGATGTTACAGTTGTTAATTGTTAATGGATATTGTAATCAGAATAAGTTTCAGATATCGGTGAATTCGAAAAGGATAAAAGATAGGAAAGTTTGATCTATTGGGATGTATCGTAGTAACTATGCAATGTTCTTGATGTTTATACTGTAAGCTGCAGATTACAGTACTGACTTGAGATTATTGTGTAGAGCTAAGTACTACCCGATAATATAACTAGATAAGAATAGTTACAACGGCATCTGTTTTGGTATAGTTATGCCAGGACAGAATTTAATTGTTAGAAATAAGTTTGAAAATCCTACTTAGGGATCTAAAACTCAAAGGTTAGAATATCAAAAGGTTATAGTTCAGTACAAAAGGAAGTAAGTTATAGAATATTGACAGATAAACAGAGTTATGAAAGTAAAAAAAAAATTCCAACAATTGGTTCAAATATAACAAAGAAATGTTACGAATGTGAGGAAGACGATGAACTAGAATGGTCAAAGGACCAATGACTAGATAAATGATTCTAACTTGACCTCAAGGGTCATTCAAGAAGGGACATGAATCGAAATATTAGACAGGACAATAGTAAGAGAAGATTGGTGTTATACAAACAAATTAAATGTTGTATTAGATTGTTAAAAGTCTTATACAAATTCGAGAGAAAGAAGATTATACGATCATATAGAAAGGAGAAAATAAACGTATGACTATTGTAAGATGGCTATTGGGAAAAATTTCGTGGACGAAATTTATTTTAAGGGGGGGAGAATTGTAGCACCCCTAAGTTCGGTAGTGCGTTCTATTGTTCCGGTGACCAGTGTTGTCCGGACAGCTAGAATGCCTAGAACTACACTTCGATATGAGTGAGGAGACATTAAATAATGAAATACAAGAAAAGAAAATACAAGAAAAACAAAGGAAAAATAATAGTAAAGAAATACAACCAAGTTAAGCGAGCCGGGAACCCTAGCGATGGGTGACCGCACGGGGAAGTCACGGCGTGGACCGTTGACTAGCCCTAGACCCCGGGGAACCATAGAAAATATTTTTTAAGACTTAAAGAGACACCTATTGAAGTATAAAAATCATTAGAAATATTATATAAAAATTAAATAATTAATACAAAGAAAAGTGAGAAATCGAAAAACGGACAAAACCCGGTGTTACCGAAAAATCGGGAATGTAACCCGAACAGGGGCATTGTGGTCATTTGACACCCCGAGTTGTCTTTTGACCTAAATTTCCATTGAAAACACATGATATTATATTTGGAAAATGTCATGAAAAATTAAATTAGTGGTACCTAATGTAAATAGCAAAAATGGGAAGCATAATGTGGGAAAATAAAATCTTTGATTAAACTAATGTTATTTCTAATGTTATTTCTACATTAGTGGACCACTAACACCTTGTAAATCAATTAGAAACCTGTCATCTTCCAGTAACTTCTGCACAGCCATCTTCTTCCTCAAACTTTCCCATGGCCAAGCCAAAAAGCTCCCAAATTCTCCCATGGCCGTCCAAGCTCCAACCTCCATGCGTCCATGATCCAAGATCCCAATGGTTAAGGTTTCTTCATTAAACTTGACCACCACACCATGGGCACTAGATAGGCAGCAAGAAGACCAAGTTTTGGAGAGGTTTTGAAGAGTTTCCAAAGTGGTAAGTTTGAGTTTTTGGTTAGTGCTTCATTAAAGTTAGTAAGGAGGTTATGGGTACTTGAATTGTGAGAAGAATTTTGGAGTTTGATGTTCTAATGGTGATGTTTATTTTTGGCAGCCATGAAAACTCTTTAAGGGCAGTTTATTTTTGCTTGTAAATGGTGAATTAAATGATTGATTAAATGTATATTGTGTAGGAAATTGTTTGGGTAATGTATACTTAGTATATGTAAATGTAAAATGAGATTTAAAGCTTGGAAAGTAATAGAATGTAAGTGTGTCATTGTGGCAGTTTGCTAACTCTTGAGGAATGCTGGAATTCATACTTGGTTTATGGAATAATGATGTTAATTTGTGATAGGAGTTATGGCAGTTTGAATGTATGTATAGTGGTGTGAAGGTTGGACATGTGAATGAGCTTGGTTATGGAGTTAAATTGTTGTAAATTGAGTTGGGCAAATTCTGCACTTGTTGGTGCACATTGAATGTAATTGTAAGCTGCCAAAATGACTTATAATGTGTTGTGAATTATGTTTAGGTTGTGGTACAACCAGAATTGGTTTGAATGGCAAGTTTGGTGAGTGTTAAAAGTGATGCTTGATGTGTATGCAAGAATTTCAATAAGGCAGTTTGAGTTTTAATCCTATAACATTAATTGTGTGGCTCCAATTGGTATGAGACCAATTGGAGGTGAAACTAGGCACAAAATGTGCCAACTTTCATGAAGGAAGCTTACCAAAATTCTGCTTGCAAGGTAGCTTGAAAAATGACCATATCCGGATTAAGTGCAATTGAGGCCTGAAAACTGACCATTTGGGCAGCAGTTAGTTTTTAGGCCATAACTCACTCAAAACAGGTCCAATTGACCTGAAATTTTAACCATGAATAGTTAAGACCCTTATCTACAAGTTTATGAAGACATCAAAGCCCAAAAATGACCATAAGCAAGTCAAACAGCTTGCACAAGTTCGGGTCCAAAAACTGGCCGAACCTAAAATGACCTAAAGTGACCTAAAATGACCAATTTTGGTGCAATTTGACCAGCAATAGTAAAATGACCATAACTTGGCCTACATAACTCAGAATGACCTGAAATTTTGCTCCGCGTTCCATAAGACATAGATCTACAAGTTTGTAGTTTTGACCAAAATCCGAAAACCGAGGGAACTAGGTCATCCGGCTAGGTTAAACTAGTATCACGGAATCCAGCAAATCGCAAGAAAATGCAGTATACAAGAAAATGAATTTGGTAACATGTACCAACCCTAAAAGACTATCGAATGTGACATATTAATGACATTAAAACCTAAATTACCTAGAATGTACCAAGGGTCGACATAGTAGGTTGACTAAGCGAAAAATGAATTCAGTGAATTAATTATCAAGCATTATCGTTAGAGACAGTTTAAATGAGTACTAAAACACTTCAAATTGTGTTTCTTAGTTAGCAAAGACTCAGGGAGGGGAAGGAAACACTGAGTCAGAGCCAAGAGACAGTTATCAGAGGTTTGTGCATAATAAGTATTTCTTTTGAATTTTTCAATTGAAATAAATTATGATTATTTCTATGTTATTATTTTAAATTGTGTTTGTGCACGATATTTATTTCTTTTGAATTTTTCAATTGAAATAAATTATGATTATTTGTACGTTATTGTTTTAAATTGTGTTTGTGCACAATAAGTTTGACTTCTCATTTTCTACTTAAAAATTTTTAATTCAACATTATAGTTTTAAATTGTGTCCGTGCACAATACTTTTATATTCACTGCTTTTACTAGCAAATTTATGTAGAGAAATGAGTTATGAATAAGTTTTGATTGCTTTAGTTTTGGGAATATTATTTGGAACTTATTGTATTTCCAACTTTGCAAATGGAAATTTTGAGAAAAAATGTGATTTATGGTTTGTATGAAATATTGTGATTTGAAATTGTTTTGATTCACATTTGGCATGACACTGTTGATATATTCCTCCCTCTTTGACTTATCAGTCTGGGGTGAGTGTGATTATGTTCCTCCCTCTTTGACTTGCCAATCTGAGGTGAGTGTGGATGAGTATGTTAGTAGTATGCCCTAGAGCATATCATTTAGTATGTATCTTGTACATATTTTTAATAATAAAAGGCATTTCCACTTTTCCGTTTACATAATATATTTATGTGTAATAGAAAAGGTCCATTGATATTTTGTTAGAAATATTATTCTTAAGTTGTTAAGAATATGAGTGACAATATTTCTAGCACAAAGTATCATAAATAGGTTCACAATCGAGGATACTTCATAATAAGGACATGACTTATCCAGAAAGATTGTATTCATGTTTGTTCCCAAGTTATTTATATGAGATATAAATAAGATGGAATGGTGAGTCTCATGCCATATAACAAACTTGATAGGCACTTATAAATGATAAGTAGGCCGAACCAGTGACACTTATGACAAGCACATGGAGTTTACTCTTGTCAATGTTTTGTCATAAATCATATCAGTGCATATAATCTTTAGACCTGAGATAGCACAGTTATCTTGTATATAGGTAGTTTGAGTTTGATATTGCTTTCATACTTGTACTATGTATGGGTATATGGGCATGTGTTGGCTCATGCTAGATATATATGGAGTTAGGTGTTGATCAAGATTGAATCTGTTCCTCTAAGTAAAAAGAGTTAAAATCCTATGTTCATTTAATTGTTCTTGATGTTTCAAGTTCTGGCCGGGACAGATAGATTTATTCGTAAAAGAGTTTACGATGAGAAAAATCTTTTAATCAAGAACTGGAATTAAAAGAGAACATAATATTCATAGCAAATGGAGTTTGACATAAACCATGACTCGGCTTGAGTTGGGATTTTGTAACAGAGAGATTCTAGTGCATGGTAACATATGATTATAGGTTCATTTAAGGTAAACCTTATTACTAATTGGGTGGCCATGGCATGCTATGCTAGGTGTTAACCATGGTCTATGAGGTTCATAAAATGATTTAGAGAAATCATTTATGGTAAGAAAGAGTTCTGATGATATTAAGAGTTGATATCATTTCTCATTGCCAATTAGTGATGAGCCTCGTAAGTCACACACATACACAAGTTATCACCTATTTAAATATGATTTAATTAATTAATTAAAGAGTTTAATTGATTAATTAAATAGATTTGGTTTGCAATTAAATTGCAAAGTCCCTAGCATGACTTGAAACCAAATCTAGATTATTGGATGTGTAGTATAAATTAAATTTATATTTAAAGTGTTTAAATATGAATTTAATTGATGAGAAATTAATTAATAGAGATTAATTAATTAATTTATATTTGATATAAATTAATTAGAAGAAGAAAATAATTATTTTGGGTTAAGAACTCAAAATTAAGACACAGGGGCATTTTGGTCATTTCACAGTGTGACACGTGGCACCATGAGATGGTGACACATGGCATAACATATAAGCTTGCCAAATATTTTTTTAATCATGTAAGATGATTAAAATCAAGATTAAATATAGGTTTGACACTTGGCACAATGTGATTGGGTCACTTAAACCTAGAGCTAATCACAAGGTGACATGTGGCTAGGGTTTAATGTGTTAACCTAGCTATTTAAGTGTGGTTATGAAAAGAAAACATAACCAGCAGCCTCTCCTCTCATATGTCACGCCACTTTGAGCCTCTCCAGCTATTTCTCTTCATCTCTCATCAATTCAAAGAGATTAGCCATCAATCTCTTGAATTAAGAACACTAGAAATTGTTTCTAGTGTCCTGTTTGCATCTCTAATCTCTTAAAAGGCAGAACTTGAATTTCTAATTAATAGAAAAGGCTTTAGAAGCTGTTCAAGGGCTGCCATAGGTGTTCTTGGTGTGGACAAGCTAGAGGACAACATCTGGTGTCTGAAGACGAATCTCAAAGCGCGAGACACGCGGCACATCAAGAGGTTAGTGTAATCGTTCTTGATTTAATCTAGGGTTCTAAAATTAATCTGATTAATTTTAAAATCTTAAATGGCAAATACAGATCCAAAAACATATTAAAAGAGTTTTAATATGTTGTTTATCATTGAAATCAAATAGATAAAAATAAATCTTGCATGGTGCTTGTGACCCTAGGTGAAAATTTTTGAATTCAATGGTATAATCTTGTGTTTTTCACGCTTCCGTTCCTTCAATTGGTATCAGAGCCACTATATTTGCCATTTAGATTGTTGATTATATAATTTAATTGTGTGTTTGATCATGAGATCAAGAGATTCATTGCTGGTTGGATCATGAGATGTGGCGTCACACATGGAGAAGCCACCATTGGTGGCGGCAACAATGGTTCCATGGGTGATTCAAGGTTTGGCTTTTAATTCTGCAATTGTTGTATGATCTAAGGCCTATTCTTTGACTAATTAAAGTGTTTAATTAGTTGTTTTAATCACACAATTAAATTATGATTCAAATCAGAATTTTAAAAATGTTTGAATGTGATTCAAATCTGAATTTTAAAAGTTGTTTGAATGAGATTCAAATCAAATTTTTAAAGTTGTTTGAATCATATTTAAATCTGATTTTTAAATTGATTCAATAAAATTCAGATCGGACTTTTTAAAAAATATTTGACTGTGATTCAAATCTGATTTTTTAAAAAATGTTTGAATGTGATTCAAATCTGAATTTTTGAAGTTGTTTGAATGTGATTCAAATCTGAATTTTTAAATTTGTTTGAATGAGATTCAAATCTGAATTTTAAATTTATTTGAATCATATTCAAATCTGGAATTTTAAGTTGAATATGAGATATTCAATTTAATTTAAGAATGTATGTTTTATTTAATTGTTAAATAGTGATATGCATGATGGATGATCATGGACTATAAAAGACCAATGTGATTGGATTTATTTCTTTTATGTTTCTTTGGGATTGTAAATTAATTAATTTATTTTAATTTATTTTGGGCATGTATTATTAAGTTTGTAATATTTTTGGGTTGTAATTTCATTTATTTAAGTTCTTGTAAATTCGCCTTGGTATGCCAAGGATTACTATGTAATATTGGATTGCAAGAAGTTCAAGGAGTTCAAGAGCATTTGTGGGACCAGTGGGAGGAATTCAATATCAAGTGTTGATTATGTACTCCTTCAGCAACTCTTGTAAAATGAATGAATGAAATGCACCTAGGAATGCCCTGATTCAATTCTTGGTGGCTCATAATTGAATCCCTTAGAAAGTCCATGATCATACCATATTTACTGCTTATCCATGAATGCATGAGATGTATGGGAATGTATGCAATTATATGATATATGCATGCTAAATGGATAATGTGCAAAGTGAGACCTTAATAGTAATTAGGATGGCTATAAAATCTTCCAAACAAATGATTAAGTTGGAAATGGTATAATTAAAGTAATTATAACATAGGCCCTCCATTGGGGCAATTATTTTAAGAAATTTTAAATAGTTGCATGAGATGCAATTAATTTAAGAGATTTTCTTAAGAATAATTGTTAAGCATGAGATGTTGTAAATATGTAAATGGTTTGGTGGCCAATATTGGATGTACCTGAGGACATTAAAATTATTTGCATAATTACTGGCTCAATGGGATCAACTTAACTAATGCAAGATAAGTCAATAATGGATGTACCTGAGATTTTGAGCATTAGGGGCTAGGTAAAGGATTGAACCTCACATGAGATGTGATGGGCAAAGAGTTGCTCACTTATAGTTTATTGTAATTCCAATAATGGATGTACCTGAGGATGATCAATAGAATTATAAGAATTCAATCACCCACTAGAAATCCATCCAACTAGGATTTCCGTTTTCTACTTTGGAAGTGTAGGATTCGCTAAGTTAGTGGGAGGACCAATTTGATTAAAAGACCATAATCATTTTGGTTAATTACATGATACATTTACTAATTAATCTGGTTATTTTCTGCAATTAATTTTCTGATAAAAATGAGCACAAAACAACCACCACCATCCAATATCCTTGCAAGCATACTTGATCACAACAGTTGACAGGACCTAATCATGCGATTGGCTAAGAAATTTGAAACTTGTCTTGAACCTTGAACATATAGGATATGTTCTAGATTCAAATGTTCCTGGTCCCTTACCTCCAGAGGCCACTTAAGAGGAACATGAAACTTTGGACAAGTGGAAGGAGCATGATATGAGAGCTAAGTGTTAAATGTTTGCTTCCATGAGTAATGAGTTACAGAAGCAACATGAAAACTTGCAGAGTGCAAGTGAGATCCTCCTTCACCTACAAGAGTTGTATGGTGAGCACACTAGAAATGCTAGGTATGAGATATCTAGACAGCTATTCCGTATGAGGATGTCTGAGGGACAGAATGTTGGGGATCATGTCCACAAGATGATTCGGCTGATTGAGCAGTTGGAACATCTTGACTTCAACATGGGTTTCCAACTACAAACGGATTTAATCCTTCAGTCCCTTCCTTAGTCTTTTGGGAATTTTGTAACAAATTTCCATATGACTAAACAGGAATGCACTTTAGCTGAATTACTCAACATGCTGGTTATTGCCCAAAAGAATATGCCAGGCAATAAAGGAAAAGAGGTAGCTTTGGTTGCATCTTCTTCTGCTGGAAAGTCCAACAAGAAGAAGGGCAATAAGAAAAAGAAACTTGATTCTGGTCCTTCCAAGAAAATAGCTAAGCAGAAAAGGAAGACTAAAGTGAAAAGGCAAAGGAAAGTGTTTCCATTGCTAACGAAGAAAGTGTTTCCATTGCCGAAGAAAGTGTTTCCACTAGCAGTATAGCAATCTAAATGAATGCAATGCCATGGTGAAAACCAACTCAAGTTCAAAATATATTTGGCACTTAAGGTTATGTCATGTTGTAGAAGATAGGATTACAAAATTGGAGAAAATGGGGATTTTATCCTCATTGGGTTCTGAGCCTACTCCAACTTGTGAATCTTGCCTTCAAGGCAAAATGACTAGATCACCCTTTGTTGGACAAGGGCTAAGAGCTGAAAATATTTTGGAACTAATACATAGTGATGTATGTGGTCCGTTTAAAGAAATGGATAGAGTTGGATTTCATTATTTTATTAACTTTCTTGATGATAAATCAAGGTTTGGGTATTTGTATTTGATGAAATACAAACATGAATCCTTTGAAAAGTTCAAAGAATTTAAATCAAGTAGAAAATCAAGCAGAAAAAGTATTAAAGCTCTTCGATCAGATCGTGGAGGTGAATATTTGAGTACTGAATTTGATGAATACTTGAGAGAGCATGGCATTGTTTCTCAGCTGACTCCTCCAGGAACGCCACAGCTGAATGGTGTATCTGAAAGGAGAAATCGTACCCTATTGGATATGATACGTAGTATGATGAGCTATACTGATATTCCAATCTCCTTTTGGGGATTTGCATTAGAATCAGCTTTGTATATTCTGAATAGGATTCCATCAAAATCAGTTTCTTCCACACCTTATGAGATATGGCATGGAAGAAAACCAAGTCTTAAGCATGTTAAGATTTGGGGTTGTCCAGCTTATATCAAAAAGCTGAACACTGATAAATTGGAGACCAGATCAGAAAAAGGTCGATTTGTTGGATATCCAAAAGATAGTTTTGGATATTATTTTTATTTGCCTACTTCACAAAAGGTTGTGATAAGTAGAGATGCCACATTTCTTCAACAACAGTTTGTTCAAGAAGGAGGCAAAGGAAGGCAAATAGAGTTAGAATTGGAGAATTCTGACCAACCAACAGATCAGATGGATATAGATCCATCTAGTCAACCTATACCCATTGATGAAACATCTACAGCTGTTCCTCGTAGAACAACCAGGGTATCTCACCCACCAGTGAGATATGGTTTTCTTCATGAAGAAGAACAAGAGTTGTCTACTCATGAAGAAGTAGATCATGGAGATGATCCACTTACCTATGAAGAAGCTATATCAGATATAGACTCTTCAAAATGGATTGATGCTATGAAATCTAAGATTGATTCCATGTATAAGAATCAAGTTTGGGATCTTGTTGACCCACAGAAGGTATTGTACCTATAGGGAACAAATGGGTTTTCAAGAAGAAAATTGGTTACGATGGAAAGGTAGAGACCTATAAGGCAAGGCTAGTAGCGAAGGGTTTCGCCAAAGGCAAGGAATAGACTATGAGGAGACTTTCTGCTTTGTTGCCATGCTTAAATCAATTAGGATTTTATTAGCAATAGCTGCATACTATGATTATGAGATTTGGCAGATAGATGTCAAAACAGCTTTTCTCAATGGATACATTGAAGAAAACATTTTCATGGAACAACCTAAGGGATTTGAATCCCAAGATGGTTCCAAGGTATGCAAGCTAAAGCGATCCATTTATGGGTTGAAACAAGCTTTGAGGAGTTGGAACATCCGTTTTGATAAAGCCATTAAATCTTTTGGTTTTATCAAAAATGAGGATGAGCCATGTGTATATAAGAAGGTTAGTGTGATTGCTATCACTTTCCTTGTCTTATATGTGGATGACATACTGTTGATGGGTAATGATACAGGTATGTTGACGACTATAAAGGTATGGTTGTCAAATACATTCTCCATGAAAGACTTAGGGGAGGCAACCTATATTCTTGGGATTCGCATCTATAGAGATAGAGAGAAAAGAATAATTGGTTTATCCCAAAGTCTATACTTGGAAAAGGTGTTAAAGAGGTTTAACATGCTTGATTCCAAGAGAGGATTGTTACCAGTGAGACATGGTATCCACCTTTCTAAAGAGATGTCTCCAAAGACACCTGAAGAAAGAGATAAGATGGCAGGATTCCATATGCTTGGCTATTTGAATTTTAATGTATTCAATTTTGTGTAATAGTCAGGATATCGCATATGCTGTTAGTTTGACTAGCAGGTATCAATCCAATCCAGGTTTGGAACACTGGATAGCTGTCAAGAATATTCTTAAGTACTTAAGAAGAACTAAGGATTTATTCTTGATTTATGGAGGTGGAGACTTGCAATTGGAGGGTTATACTGATTCTGATTTCCAATCAGATATCGATGATAGAAAGTCTACCTCTGGATATGTGTTCAGTTGTAATGGAGGTGCGATCGGTTGGAAGAGTTCCAAAGCGAGCACATTGCGATTCCACTCACGAGGCTAAGTATATTCTTTGCATCGAATCTTTGCAAAAGAAGTCATTTGGATAAAGAAGTTCGTGATGAGAACTTACGTAGTTCCTTCCATTGAGTCAGCGGTTCCATTACCTGTGACAACAATGGAGCGATCATCTGACTAAGGAACCAAGGTCTCACGAGAAATCCAAACACATAGAAAGCGCTACCACATTATCGGAGAAATAGTTGGGCGGCGATGTAGCCATGCAGAAAATAGCATCGGTGAAAATCCAGGTGATCCATTCACTAAGCCTATGTCACGGACTCGATTAGACCGACATCTTGAGAAGATAGGTCTAAGATATTGTAATGAATGGCTCTAGTGCTAGTGGGAGATTGTTAGTAGTATGCCTATAGCATATCATTTAGTATGTATCTTGTACATATTTTTAATACTAACAGGCATTTCCACTTTTCCGTTTACATAATATATTTATGTGTAATAGAAAAGGTCCATTGATATTTTGTTAGAAATATTATTCTTAAGTTGTTAAGAATATGAGTGACAATATTTCTAGCACAAAGTATCATAAATAGGTTCACAATCGAGGATACTTCATAATAAGGACATGACTTATCCGGAAAGATTGTATTCATGTTTGGTCCCAAGTTATTTATATGAGATATAAATAAGATGGAATGGTGAGTCTCATGCCATATAACAAACTTGATCGGCAGTTATAATTGATTCGTAGGCCGAACCAGTGACACTTATGCCTAGCACATGGAGTATGCTCTTATCACTGTTTTGTGATAAATCATATCGATGCATATAATCTTTAGACTGAGATAGCACAGTTATCTTGTATATAGGTAGTTTGAGTTTGATCGCTTTCATACTTGTACTATGTATGGGTATATGGGCATGTGTTGGCTCCTGCTAGTTATATATGGAGGTAGGTGTTGATCAAGATGGAATCTGTTCCTCTAAGTAAATAGAGTTAAAATCCTATGTTCATTTAATTGTTCTTGATGTTTCAAGTTCTGGCCAGACAGATAGATTTATTCGAAAAGAGTTTACGATGAGAAAAATCTTTTAATCAAGAATGGAATTAAAGAGAACATAATATTCATAGCAAATGGAGTTTGACATAAACCATGACTCCAGCTTGAGTTGGGATTTTTGTAACAGAGAGATTCTAGTGCATGGTAACATATGATTATAGGTTCATTTAAGGTAAACCTTATTACTAATTGGGTGGCCATGGCATGCTATGCTAGGTGTTAACCATGGTCTATGAGGTTCATAAAATGATTTAGAGAAATCATTTATGGTAAGAAAGAGTTACGATGATATTAAGAGTTGATATCATTTCTCATTGCCAATTAGTGATGAGCCTAGTAAGTCACACACATACACAAGTTATCACCTATTTAAATATGATTTAATTAATTAATTAAAGAGTTTAATTGATTAATTAAATAGATTTGGTTTGCAATTAAATTGCAAAGTCCCTAGCATGACTTGAAACCAAATCTAGATTATTGGATGTGTAGTATAAATTAAATTTATATTTAAAGTGTTTAAATATGAATTTAATTGATGAGAAATTAATTAATAGAGATTAATTAATTAATTTATATTTGATATAAATTAATTAGAAGAAGAAAATAATTATTTTGGGTTAAGAACTCAAAATTAAGACACAGGGTCATTTTGGTCATTTTGCAGTGTGACACGTGGCACCATGAGATGGTGACACATGGCATAACATATAAGCTTGCCAAATATTTTTTAATCATGTAAGATGATTAAAATCAAGATTAAATATAGGTTTGACACTTGGCACAATGTGATTGGGTCACTTAAACCTAGAGCTAATCAAAAGGTGACATGTGGCTAGGGTTTAATGTGTTAACCTAGCTATTTAAGTGTGGTTATGAAAAGAAAACATAACCAGCAGCCTCTCCTCTCATATGTCACGCCACTTTGAGCCTCTCCAGCTATTTCTCTTCATCTCTCATCAATTCAAAGAGATTAGCCATCAATCTCTTGAATTAAGAACACTAGAAATTGTTTCTAGTGTCCTGTTTGCATCTCTAATCTCTTAAAAGGCAGAACTTGAATTTCTAATTAATAGAAAAGGCTTTAGAAGCTGTTCAAGGGCTGCCATAGGTGTTCTTGGTGTGGACAAGCTAGAGGGACAACATCCGTGTCACGAAGACGAATCTCAAAGCGCGAGACACTGCGGCACATCAAGAGGTTAGTGTAATCGTTCTTGATTTAATCTAGGGTTCTAAAATTAATCTGATTAATTTTAAAATCTTAAATGGCAAATACAGATCCAAAAACATATTAAAAGAGTTTTAATATGTTGTTTATCATTGAAATCAAATAGATAAAAATAAATCTTGCATGGTGCTTGTGACCCTAGGTGAAAATTTTTGAATTCAATGGTATAATCTTGTGTTTTTCACGCTTCCGTTCCTTCAGAGTACTCATTATTCAGCTAGCTTCCTCCCTCATTGATTTCAATTATTGGGGTGAGTGTGTCTTGTCGTGGTGTACAACACGGCATGTGTGGAAAAATTGTGTCATGGCCTAAATTATGTTATCGATTGGAAATGTGGTATTATTCAGTTATTTGATAGAATTGTGTTATTGATTTGCAAAACGGTATTATTCAGTTATTTGATCGAATTGTGTTATTGATTTGCAAAACGGTATTATTCAGTTATTTGATCGAATTGTGTTATTGATTTGCAAAACGTTATTATTCAGTTATTTGATCGAATTGTGTTATTGATTTGCAAAACGGTATTATTCAGTTATTTGATCGAATTGTGTTATTGATTTGCAAAACTGTGTTACTCAGTTATTTGATCAAATTTGTGTTAGATGAATTTTGTAAATTGTGAAATGGAATTATGAATCATTTCATTTGTAAACTGTCAATAAAAGATTTATATATCGCATTTCAAATGGTTATTGTGCACCACTGAGTAAATTTTACTCAGCGATAGCTTTTCATTGCTGTCGCAGGTAGACAGACTGACAGGACAGCAGACTAGGCTGCTAGTACTACATTGAGAGATCATCGGGTTTATTGAGTATACCACATTTTGCATTTTGTACTGTAATGTATGTTCACTGTATGTATATATTGTTCTTGGTTTTGAGCAGTTGTAAAATAAAATTGTACATTAAAGTTGTAAAATAAATTATGAGTTATTTTGACTTGTAAAAATTGTATTATATTTCTTGTATCTCAGTCTTTGAAAAATTACTATGGATTTGAGTTGAGAAATATGTTGTGTTGAGAAACATGTTGGAGTTGAGATTTGGATATATATATTGAAGTGCTTTTTACAGGTTTTTCTGAAGAACTGTTTTATCCAAAATATAGATGGCACTCTGTTAAAATTTTTACAGAAATTCCAAATAATTCAAATGTGTTAGTTCTATCACATCAGTTCAAAAAGGTTTTTAACACCTGTAAATAGTGCTCACCACTGTAAAAGAAGTAAGAAAAGTTTTTAAAATCCCTTGTAGTGTATTTAATGGGTTATCAGTAGACGGAGTTGGTAATTCATTAGGTATACTACGGGATCATGTTATGCCTTACAGAGGGGTAGGGTGTGACATCATGTTCCTTCTTGAATGATATCTAGTCATTGGTCCTCTGACCATTCTAGTCAGTAGTCTTCCTCACATTCGTAACATTTCTTTGTTATATCTGAACCAACTGTTTAAATTTTTACTTTCCCAATTCTTTTTATCTATTAATATTCTATAACTTACTTCCTTTTGTATTAAACTATAACCTTTCGATATTTTAACTTTTGAGTTTTAACTCCCTAAGTAGGATTTTCAAACTTATTTCCAATAATTAAATTCTATTCTGGCATAACTATACCAAAACATATGCCATTGGCAACTATTCTCATCTTGGTGTACTATCGGGTAGTACGTAGCTCTACATAATAATCTCAAGTTAGTATTGTAATCTGTAGCTTACAGTATAAACATCAAGAACATTGCATAGTTACTACGATACATCCCAATAGATCAAATTTTCTGATATTTTATCCTTTTCGAATTTACTGATATCCGAAATTTATTCTGATTACAATATCCATTAACAATTACTAATAGTAACATCTTTGCCCTCATCTAGAGCAATTCTATTACTGTAACTTACTTTTTAGATCCTCTTGCCTTACATTAAGTAGGCTTGCCATTTAGCTTTATAATTTATGTTATGTTAGAACATACTTTTCACCGATAAACTCTTTCAAAACTAATTTCACTTATTATCACAATTCTTATCTTAAAGGACTAATCACTAATGCACCTAAATTTATTCCCCTGTAAAGGAATAACAATAGAACATATAGTTCTAACACTAACATAAAAGTATGCAGACCCCAAGTCAAACAATAGATATATATATATATATATATATATATATATATATATATATATATATATATATATATATCTTAGTTACTATTTGAGAAAGAACCAGCAATAATGTCAAAAGTCTAAGCCTCTTCTCTCTGTCGTATAGCGTATACTCCAGCTGGAGCATCACTCTGTTCTAGTTGATTCACAGTACTTTGACTTCTAGGTGTACTACCCCTACCTCTACCTCTGCCTCTACTAACTGATAGTGAACTCTTTGGGGTAGAAACTTGGGTTGATCCCTTTGGTGTAGTAAATGATCCAGAACGATATGGATTTACACAATCCCTAGCAAAATAACCAGTCTCTCCACAATTAAAACATGCTCGTATGGCTCTATAACATACCCCACTATGTGGTTTACCACAAGTTTCACAAAGTCGATCTGACAGCGCATTTCTGGGTTTCTGCTGAGTTTGCTGATCAAATCGGGTTGGTTTCTGTCCAGAAGATCTATCTCTATTGGACTTCTTACCACTTCTGTTGTGTCCCCCAAAGTTTTTCCTCTTCCTAGTAGGACCACTGGAACTCTGTTCTGCTGATTTTCCCTCTTTCTCTGTCTTCTCTGATTTCTTTTTCTCAGGAGCAGCTTCAGATTCAATTCTTTCTAACTCTAGGGCTTGAGAAATAAGTTCAGAGAAGTTAGTGTGTTTGAATCCGACTACTTGTAATCTGATACTGGGCTTCAAGCCGGTTTTAAAGCTCTTGCATATCTCCCTGCTAGTAGTAAGTAAACTTACTGCATAATGGCTCAGGCGAGAAAATTCCCTTTCATATTCAGCCATTGATCTGCTCCCCTATTTTAGACTTAGGAATTCTTGGAGCTTCTGGTCTACATAAGCATCAGGGACATATTTCTGTCTGAATTCCCTGAGAAAGTCATTCCATGTTAACACTGCAGGTTCTACCAGACTTTGGGGAATGGTTTTCCACCAGTCATAAGCATCCCCTTGTAGCAAGGATACTGAATTCGAATCTGAGCTCCTCTGTACAATGTAGCTTCTTGAACACCCTATCCATTCTCTCTAACCACTGTTCAGCCTCTAGAGGATCTACTATCCCCTTGAACTCTGTAGCCCCATATTTCATCAGTTTGTCATATTGTCTAGCAGAAGACTGTGGTTGTACCACTGGTGTCTGTATTGGGGCTTGAGTAGGCACATCACCAGCCATTTGTTGGAACATTGCAGCCATCTGCTGAGCGATCTCCTGAACAAGATTATACCATTGAATTCAAAAATTTTCACCTAGGGTCACATGCACCATGCAAGATTTATTTTTATCTATTTGATTTCAATGATAAACAACATATTAAAACTCTTTTAATATGTTTTTGGATCTGTATTTGCCATTTAAGATTTTAAAATTAATCAGATTAATTTTAGAACCCTAGATTAAATCAAGAACGATTACACTAACCTCTTGATGTCTTTGCGGCGTGTCTGCGCCTTTGAGATCGTCTTGAGGACACGGATGTTGTCCCTCTAGCTTGTCCACACCAAGAACACCTATGGCAGCCCTTGAACAGCTTCTAAAGCCTTTTCTATTAATTAGAAATTCAAGTTCTGCCTTTTAAGAGATTAGAGATGTAAACAGGACACTAGAAACAATTTCTAGTGTTCTTAATTCAAGAGATTGATGGCTAATCTCTTTGAATTGATGAGAGATGAAGAAGAATAGCTGGAGAGGCTCAAAGTGGCGTGAAAAATGAGAGGAGAGGCTGCTGGTTATTTTTCTTTTCATAACCACACTTAAATAGCTAGGTTAACACATTAAACCCTTGCCACATGTCACCCTTTGATTAGCTCTAGGTTTAAGTGACCCAATCACATTGTGCCAAGTGTCAAACCTATATTTAATCTTGATTTTAATCATCTTACATGATTAAAAAAAACATTTGGCAAGCTTATGTGTAATCCCATGTGTCACCATCTCATGGTGCCACGTGTCACACTGCAAAATGACCAAAATGCCCCTGTGTCTTAATTTTGAGTTCTTAACCCAAAATAATTATTTTCTTCTTCTAATTAATTTATATCAAATATAAATTAATTAATTAATCTCTATTAATTAATTTCTCATCAATTAAATTCATATTTAAACACTTTAAATATAAATTTAATTTATACTACACATCCAATAATCTAGATTTGGTTTCAAGTCATGCTAGGGACTTTGCAATTTAATTGCAAACCAAATCTATTTAATTAATCAATTAAACTCTTTAATTAATTAATTAAATCATATTTAAATAGGTGATAACTTGTGTATGTGTGTGACTTACTAGGCTCATCACTAATTGGCAATGAGACATGATATCAACTCTTAATATCATCAGAACTCTTTCTTACCATAAATGATTTCTCTAAATCATTTTATGAACCTCATAGACCATGGTTAACACCTAGCATAGCATGCCATGGCCACCCAATTAGTAATAAGGTTTACCTTAAATGAACCTATAATCATATGTTACCATGCACTAGAATCTCTCTGTTACAAAATTCCAACACCAGCGTGAGTCATGGTTTATGTCAAACTCCATTTGCTATTTATATTATGTTCTCTTTTTCTTCCAGTTCTTGATTAAAAGATTTTCTCATCGAAACTCTTTTACGAATAAATCTATCTGTCCTGGCCAGGAACTTGAAACATCAAGAACAATTAAATGAACATAGGATTTTAACTCTATTTACTTAGAGGAATAGATTCCATCTTGATCAACACCTACCTCCATATATAACTAGCAGGAGCCAACACATGCCCATATACCCATACATAGTACAAGTATGAAAGCGATATCAAACTCAAACTACCTATATACAAGATAAGCTGTGCTATCTCAGTCTAAAGATTACATGCATTGATATGATTTATGATAAAACATTGACAAGAGTAAACTCCATGTGCTTGTCATAAGTGTCACTGGTTCGGCCTACTTATCATTTATAAGTGCCTATCATGTTTGTTATATGGCATGAGACTCACCATTCCATCTTATTTATATCTCATATAAATAACTTGGGAACAAACATGAATACAATCTTTCTGGATAAGTCATGTCCTTATTATGAAGTATCCTCGATTGTGAACCTATTTATGATACTTTGTGCTAGAAATATTGTCACTCATATTCTTAACAACTTAAGAATAATATTTCTAACAAAATATCAATGGACCTTTTCTATTACACATAAATATATTATGTAAACGGAAAAGTGAAAATGCCTTTTATTATTAAAAATATGTACAAGATACATACTAAATGATATGCTCTAGGGCATACTACTAACAATCTCCCACTAACACTAGAGCCATTCATTACAATATCTTAGACCTATCTTCTCAAGATGTCGGTCTAACTGAGCTTGTGACAAATGCTCAGTGAATGGATCAGCTTGTTTTTTTAGCTGATGTTATTTTTTTGCGTGGCTATATCGCCTTGCCCAACTATATCTCTGATAATGTGGTAGTGCCTTTCTATGTGTTTGGATTTCTGGTGAGACCTTGGTTCCTTAGCCTGTATGACTACTCCATTGTTGTCACAGTGTAATGGAACTGCTGACTCAATGGAAGGAACTCGTAAGTTACATCACGAACTTCTTTATCCAAAGCGACTTCCTTTGCGGCATCGATGCGAGAATATACTCGACCTCGTAGTGGAATCTGCGATCGTGCTCTCTGTTTGGAACTCTTCCAACTGACTGCACCTCCATTACAAATGAACACATATCCAGAGGTAGACTTTCTATCATCGATATCTGATTGGAAATCAGAATCAGTATAACCATCCAATTGCAAGTCTCCACCTCCATAAATCAAGAATAAATCCTTAGTTCTTCTCAAGTACTTAAGAATATTCTTGTGACTATCCGATGTTCCAAATCTGGATTGGATTGATACACCTAGTCAAACTAACGACATATGCGATATCCAGGCCTAGTACACAATATTTCATACATTAAACTTCCAATAGCCGAAGCATATGGAATCCTGGCCATCTTATCTCTTTCTTCAAGTGTCTTTGGAGACATCTCTTTAGAAAGGTGGATACCATGTCTCACTGGTAACAATCCTCTCTTAGAATCAAGCATGTTAAACCTCTTTAACACCTTTTCCAAGTATAGACTTTGGGATAAACCAATTATTCTTTTCGCTCTATCTCTATAGATGCGAATCCCAAGAATATAGGTTGCCTCCCCTAAGTCTTTCATGGAGAATGTATTTGACAACCATACCTTTATAGTCGTCAACATACTGTGTCATTACCTATCAACGATTATGTCATCCATATATAAGACAAGGAAAGTGATAGCACTTGTCACTAACCTTCTTATATACACATGGCTCATCCTCATTTTGATAAAACCAAAAGATTTAATGGCTTCATCAAAACGGATGTTCCAACTCCTCGAAGCTTGTTTCAACCCATAAATGGATCGCTTTAGCTTGCATACCTTGGAACCATCTTGGGATTCAAATCCCTTAGGTTGTTCCATGAAAATGTTTTCTTCAATGTATCCATTGAGAAAAAGCATTTTGACATCCATCCGCCAAATCTCATAATCATAGTATGCACTATTGCTAATAAAATCCTAATTGATTTAAGCATGGCAACAAAGTAGAAAGTCTCCTCATAGTCTATTCCTTGCCTTTGGCGAAACCCTTTCGCTACTAGCCTTGCCTTATAGGTCTCTACCTTTCCATCAGAACCAATTTTCTTCTTGAAAACCCATTTGTTCCCCATAGGTACAATACCTTCAGGTGGGTCAACAAGATCCCAAACTTGATTTTTATACATGGAATCAATCTCGGATTTCATAGCATCAATCCATTTTGAAGAGTCTATATCTGATATAGCTTCTTCATAGGTAAGTGGATCATCTCCATGATCTACTTCTTCATGAGTAGACAACTCTTGTTCTTCTTCATGAAGAAAACCATATCTCACTGGTGGGTGAGATACCCTGGTTGTTCTACGAGGAACAGCTGTAGATGTTTCATCAATGGGTATAGGTTGACTAGATGGATTTATATCCATCTGATCTGTTGGTTGGTCAGAATTCTCCAATTCTAACTCTGTTTGCCTTCCTTTGCTTCCTTCTTGAACAAACTGTTGTTCAAGAAATGTGGCATCTCTACTTATCACAACCTTTTGTGAAGTAGGGAAATAAAAATAAAAATAATATCCAAAACTATCTTTTGGATATCCAACAAATTGACCTCTTTCTGATCTGGTCTCCAATTTATCAGTGTTCAGCTTTTTGATATAAGCTGGACAACCCCAAATCTTAACATGCTTAAGACTTGGTTTTCTTCCATGCCAAATCTCATAAGGTGTGGAAGAAACTGATTTTGATGGAATCCTATTCAGAATATACAAAGTTGATTCTAATGCAAATCCCCAAAAGGAGATTGGCATATCAGTATAGCTCATCATACTACGTACCATATCCAATAGGGTACGATTTCTCCTTTCAGATACACCATTCAATTTGTGGCGTTCTGGAGAGTCGGTGAGAAACAATGCCATGCTCTCTCAAATATTCATCAAATTCAGTACTCAAATATTCACCTCCACGATCTGATCGAAGAGCTTTAATACTTTTTCCTGTTTGATTTTCTACTTCAGATTTAAATTCCTTAAACTTTTCAAAGGATTCATGTTTGTATTTCATCAAATACAAATACCCAAACCTTGATTTATCATCAGTAAAGGTAATAAAATAATGAAAGCCCCCTCTAGCCATTTCTTTAAATGGACCACATACATCACTATGTATTAGCTCCAAAATATTTTCAGCTCTTAGCCTTTGTCTAACAAAGGGTGATGTAGTCATTTTGCCCTGAAGGCAAGATTCACAAGTTGGAGTAGGCTTAGAGCCCAATGAGGATAAAATCCCCATTTTCTCCAACATGACATAACCTTAAGTGCCAAATATATTTTGAACTTGAGTTGGTTTTCACCATGGCATTGCATTCATTTAGATTGCTATACTCGGCGGTGGAAACACTTTCTTCGGCAATGGAAACACTTTCCTATTGGCAATGGAAACACTTTCCTGTTGGCAGTGGAAACACTTTCCTTTGCCTTCATCAGCTTTAGTCTTCCTTTTCTGTTTAGCTATTTTCTTGGAAGGACCAGGAATCTGAGGTTTCTTTTTCTTATTGCCCTTCTTCTTGTTGGACTTTCCAGTGAAGAAGATGCAACAAAGCTACCTCTTTTCCTTTATTGCACGGCATATTCTTTTGGGCAATAACCAGCATGTTGAGTAAACCGGCTAAGGTGCATTCTGTTGAGTCATATGGAAATTTGTCACAAATTTTCCCAAAAGACCAGGAAGGGATCAAGGATCAAATCCGTCTGTAGTTGGAAATCCATGTTGAAGTCAAGATGTTCCAAGCTGCTCAATCAGTGAATCATCTTGTGGACATGATCCCCAACATTACATCCCTCGGACATCCTCATACGGAATAACTGTCTAGATATCTCATACCTAGCATTCCTGCTGTGCTCACCATACAACTCTTGTAGGTGAAGGAGGATCTCACTCGCACTCTGCATGTTCTCATGTTGCTTCCGTAACTCATTACTCATGGAACCAAACATGTAACACTTAGCTCTCATATCATGCTCCTTCCACTTGTCCAAAGTTTCATGTTCCTCTTAAGTGGCCTCTGGAGGTAAGGGACCAGGAACATTTGAATCTAGAACATATCCTATATGTTCAAGGTTCAAGACAAGTTTCAAATTTCTTAGCCAATCAGACAGATTAGGTCCTGTCAACCTATTGCGATCAAGTATGCTTGCAAGGATATTGGATGGTGGTGGTTGTTCTGTGCTCATTATTATCAGAAAATTAATTGCAGAAATAACCAGATTAATTAGTAAATGTATCATGTAATTAACCAAATATGATTATGGTCTTTTAATCAAATTGGTCCTCCCACTAACTTAGCGAATCCTACACTTCCAAAGTAGAAAACGAAAATCCTAGTTGGATGGATTTCTAGTGGGTGATTGAATTCTTATAATTCTATTGATCATCCTCAGGTACATCCATTATTGGAATTACAATAAACTATAAGTGAGCAACTCCTTGCCCATCACATCTCATGTGAGGTTCAATCCTTTACCTAGCCCCTAATGCTCAAAATCTCGGTACATCCATTATTGACTTATCTTGCATTAGTTAAGTTGATCCCATTGAGCGATAATTATGCAATTAATTTTAATGTCCTCAGGTACATCCAATATTGGCCACCAAACCATTTACATATTTACAACATCTCATGCTTAACAATTATTCTTAAGAAAATCTCTTAAATTAATTGCATCTCATGCAACTATTTAAAATTTCTTAATATAATTGCCCCAATGGAGGGCTTATGTTATAATTACTTTAATTATAGCATTTCCAACTTAATCATTTGTTTGGAAGATTTTATAGCCATCCTAATTACTATTAAGGTCTCACTTTGCACATTATCCATTTAGCATGCATATATCATATAATTGCATACATTCCCATACATCTCATGCATTCATGGATAAGCAGTAAATATGGTATGATCATGGACTTTCTAAGGGATTCAATTACGAGCCACCAAGAATTGAATCGGGCATTCTAGGTGCATTTCATTCATTCATTTTACAAGAGTTGCTGAAGGAGTACATAATCAACACTTGATATTGAATTCCTCCCACTGGTCCCACCAATGCTCTTGACCTCCTTGAACTTCTTGCAATCCAATATTACATAGTAATCCTTGGCATACCAAGGCGAATTTACAAGAACTTAAATAAACGAAATTACAACCCAAAAATTATTACAAACTTAATAATACATGCCCAAAATAAATTAAAATAAATAAATTAATTTACAATCCCAAAGAAACATAAAAGAAATAAATCCAATCACATTGGTCTTTTATAGTCCATGATCATCCATCATGCATATCACTATTTAACAATTAAATAAAACATACATACTTAAATTAAATTGAATATCTCATATTCAACTTAAAAATCCAGATTTGAATATGATTCAAATAAATTTAAAAATTTAGATTTGAATCTCATTCAAACAAATTTAAAAATTCAGATTTGAATCACATTCAAACAACTTCAAAAATTCAGATTTGAATCACATTCAAACATTTTTTAAAAAATCAGATTTGAATCACATTCAAATATTTTTTAAAAAATTAGATCTGAATTTTATTGAATCAGTTTTAAAAAATCAGATTTAAATATGATTCAAACAACTTTAAAAATTCAGATTTGAATCACATTCAAACAACTTTTAAAATTCAGATTTGAATCACATTCAAACAATTTTAAAATTCTGATTTGAATCATAATTTAATTGTGTTATTAAATCAATTAATTAAAGACTTTAATTAGTATAAGAATAGGCCTTAGATCATACAACAATTGCAGAATTAAAGCCAAACCTTGAACCACCCAAGGAACCATTGATGCCATACCAATGGTGGCTTCACCATGTGTGCGCCACACCTCATGATCCAACCAGCAATGAATCTCTTGATCTCATGATCAAACACACAATTAAATTATATAATCAACAATCTAAATGGTAAATATAGTGGCTCGATACCAATTGAAGGAACAGGCGTGAAAAACACAAGATTATACCATTGAATTCAAAAATTTTCACCTAGGGTCACATGCACCATGCAAGATTTATTTTTATCTATTTGATTTCAATGATAAACAACATATTAAAACTCTTTTAATATGTTTTTGGATCTGTATTTGCCATTTAAGATTTTAAAATTAATCAGATTAATTTTAGAACCCTAGATTAAATCAAGAACGATTACACTAACCTCTTGATGTGCTGCAGCGTGTCTGCGCCTTTGAGATTCGTCTTCAGGACACCAGATGTTGTCCCTCTAGCTTGTCCACACCAAGAACACCTATGGCAGCCTTGAACAGCTTCTAAAGCCTTTTCTATTAATTAGAAATTCAAGTTCTGCCTTTTAAGAGATTAGAGATGTAAACAGGATACTAGAAACAATTTCTAGTGTTCTTAATTCAAGAGATTGATGGCTAATCTCTTTGAATTGATGAGAGATGAAGAAGAATAGCTGGAGAGGCTCAAAGTGGCGTGAAAAATGAGAGGAGAGGCTGCTGGTTATTTTTCTTTTCATAACCACACTTAAATAGCTAGGTTAACACATTAAACCCTTGCCACATGTCACCCTTTGATTAGCTCTAGGTTTAAGTGACCCAATCACATTGTGCCAAGTGTCAAACCTATATTTAATCTTGATTTTAATCATCTTACATGATTAAAAAAAAATATTTGGCAAGCTTATGTGTAATCCCATGTGTCACCATCTCATGGTGCCACGTGTCACACTGCAAAATGACCAAAATGCCCCTGTGTCTTAATTTTGAGTTCTTAACCCAAAATAATTATTTTCTTCTTCTAATTAATTTATATCAAATATAAATTAATTAATTAATCTCTATTAATTAATTTCTCATCAATTAAATTCATATTTAAACACTTTAAATATAAATTTAATATATACTACACATCAATAATCTAGATTTGGTTTCAAGTCATGCTAGGGACTTTGCAATTTAATTGCAAACCAAATCTATTTAATTAATCAATTAAACTCTTTAATTAATTAATTAAATCATATTTAAATAGGTGATAACTTGTGTATGTGTGTGACTTACTAGGCTCATCACTAATTGGCAATGAGACATGATATCAACTCTTAATATCATCAGAACTCTTTCTTACCATAAATGATTTCTCTAAATCATTTTATGAACCTCATAGACCATGGTTAACACCTAGCATAGCATGCCATGGCCACCCAATTAGTAATAAGGTTTACCTTAAATGAACCTATAATCATATGTTACCATGCACTAGAATCTCTCTGTTACAAAATCCCAACTCAAGCTGGAGTCATGGTTTATGTCAAACTTCATTTGCTATGAATATTATGTTCTCTTTTAATTCCAGTTCTTGATTAAAAGATTTTCTCATCAGAAACTCTTTTCTGAATAAATCTATCTGTCCTGGCCAGGAACTTGAAACATCAAGAACAATTAAATGAACATAGGATTTTAACTCTATTTACTTAGAGGAATAGATTCCATCTTGATCAACACCTACCTCCATATATAACTAGCAGGAGCCAACACATGCCCATATACCCATACATAGTACAAGTATGAAAGCAGTATCAAACTCAAACTACTTATATACAAGATAACTGTGCTATCTCAGGTCTAAAGATTATATGCACTGATATGATTTATGACAAAACATTGACAAGAGTAAACTCCATGTGCTTGTCATAAGTGTCACTGGTTCGGCCTACTTATCATTTATAAGTGCCTATCATGTTTGTTATATGGCATGAGACTCACCATTCCATCTTATTTATATCTCATATAAATAACTTGGGAACAAACATGAATACAATCTTTCTGGATAAGTCATGTCCTTATTATGAAGTATCCTCGATTGTGAACCTATTTATGATATTTTGTGCTAGAAATATTGTCACTCATATTCTTAACAACTTAAGAATAATATTTCTAACAAAATATCAATGGACCTTTTCTATTACACATAAATATATTATGTAAACGGAAAAGTGAAAATGCCTTTTATTATTAAAAATATGTACAAGATACATACTAAATGATATGCTCTAGGGCATACTACTAACATTACATTCCCTAAATTTCCAAGCATTCAAATTTCAATACACATTCACATATACTAAGTATACATCACCCAAATAATTTCCTACACAATATACATTTAATCAATCCTTTAATCTACCATTTACAAGCAAAAATAAACTGTCTTCAAGGAGTTTCCATGGCTGCCAAAAATAAGGTTCACCAATACTCAATCATTTCCTCAAATTTTCTTAGCAATTTAACTTACCCAAAGCTCAACACAAGGATTAATGAAGGAAAATGGAAAGATTAAGCACTAACCTCAACTTGGGCTTAATTAAACTTCACTAAAACTCCTCTTTCTTGCTTCCTACATGCTGCCCATGATGTGTAGAACACTTTTAATGAAGAACAACTGGAGAAATTGTGCCTTGATCATTAGGAGTGGAGCTTGCATGCAAGGTGTGGCCATGGTGGTTTTTAGGGAAGGAAATGGATTCGGCAAGGTTTTAAAATGGGAAGAAGATGAAGTTGAATGCAAATTTTTTGGTCCTCATGTGGCTTATATAGTCCACTTAGTGCTCCACTATCCTTAAATAAATAATATTATAATTAAACTTTTAATTATTCCCATATTTTTCCACTTAATTTCTCTTAATCATATTTTATCTTTAATCTCATTTTTCATTCAATTTTTCAAGTGTAATATTATTTATTTTTAATGGACATTTATGTCAAAATACAACTCAGGGTGTCAAATGACCACAATGCCCCTGTTCGGGCTGCATTCCCGATTTTTCGGTAACACCGGGTTTTGTCCGTTTTTTCGATTTCTCACTTTTCTTTGTACTAATTATTTAATTTTTATTTAGTATTTCTAATGGTATTTATACTTCAATAGGGGTCTATTTAAGTCCTAAAAATATTTTTCAGGGTTTCCCGCGGTCCAGGACTAGTCAACGGTCCATGCCGCGACTTCCCGGTGCGGTCACCCATCGCTAGGGTTCTCGGCTCGCTTAACTTGGTTACATTTCTTTACTATTATTTTTTCTTTGTTTTTCTTGTATTTTCTTTTCTTGTATTTCATTATTTTATGTCTCCTCACTCGTATCGAAGTGTAGTTCTAGGCATCCTAGCTGTCTGGACAACACTGGTCACCGGAACAGTAGAACGCACTACCGAACTTAGGGGTGTTACAGCTGGATTGGACTTAACCCAGATTTTCTGCGCAAATTTTGGTTCTGGCAGTTTTAGGTCACCAACTTTGGGTGGCCAAATGACTTGGTTAATGGCATACTTTGGGTTTGTGTTCTTCATGAAAGTTTTAGGTCCTTATCTCATCTGTCCACTGGTAAAATTTCAGGTCATTTAGAACTGCCTAGCTCAAGTTATGGCCAGATGAACAAATACTATTCATTTGGTCATTTTGGTACAGGGCAGACTGAGATTTTTCGGATTGGGTCAATTTATTCACTATGTTGTGGTCACTTTTTGGGCATGCTTCCTGAATGAAAATTGTGTCATTTAGTGTCTATTTTCATTCCCAATTTGTCTCATACCAATTGGACTTGTAAATTTTCATTTTTGGTCCCTCAAAGGGACCTTGGTCATGCTGCCAGCAGCATGACCACATTGAATCCGAATTTGGTTTTGGTTCAAACACTTCTAACACATTCCATTTGGTCAAAATTGACCATTTCTCCCTTCAAACTAGGTCCAAGACATCATTTACCAAATTTTCACATTTTTGTCTCTAAACCCTAAGTGTCCAAACCCTAACCACACTAAATTGTTGCATTTAGCTAATTCAAAGTCTTTAACCATAATCACTTAACTCCTAAATGTTCATATCCCCATCCAAATCAATCCAACCATGCAAATCACTCTCCCCACCATACTGGCTGAAATTTCAGTCTAGTCCTCCACAAATGTTTTTATTTCATTTCATTAGTTTCTAAGTTACTTTAAGCTACAAACACAACTAATAAATCTCAATTTTTCAAATTAGGGTGCTTACCTCCTCTTGGATTTGAATTCTTTAATTTCCTTCTTCTTTTCTTCCTTCGTGGTCATTCTTCTTTTCAAGTGACTAAAACAAATTTTTATGGAATAATTATGGAAGAAATTGGGGTTTAGTAGGGATTTAAAAGCTTGAACTCAAGCTTTAATGGAGTTTAGAAATGGAGAGGGAGAGAGAGAGTGGTGGACGTCCACTTGAAGAAGATAAGTGTTTTTGTTTTTTTTTTTTCTTTTCTCTTTTTTTTTCTTTTTTTATGTCTTATGGAAGACCAAAATATCTAAGTAATTAAATATATTAATTGTAACACCCCTATGTTCGGTAGTGCATTCTACTGTTCCAGTGACCAGTGTTGTCCGGATAGCTAGGATTCCTAGAACTACACTTAAACATTGATGAGGAGACATAAAATAATGAAATACAAGAAAAGAAAATACAAGAAAAATAAAGGAAAAATAATAGCAATGAAATGTAACCAAGTTAAACGAGCCGAGAATCCCAGCGATGGGTGACCGCACTGGAAAGTCACGGCGTGGACCGTTGACTAGCCCTGGACCGTGGGGAACCCTGGAAAATATTTTTTAGGACTTAAATAAATGTCTATTGAAGTATAAATATCATTAGAAATATCAAAGAAAAATTAATTAATTAGTACAAAGAAAAATGAGAAATCAAGAAAATGATAAAAATCGGTGTTACCGAAAAATTTGAAATGCAAACTGAAAAGGGGCATTTTGGTCATTTGACACCTAGAGTGGACTTTTGACCTAAATATCCATAAAAAATAAGTGGTATTACATTTTGAAAATTTAATGAAAAATGAAATTGATAATAAAATGTAATTTAAGGAAAGTTGAGGGCAAAAGTGCAATTAAAAGAAATCTTAAATTAAACCAATTTTTAATTAACATAATGGAGCACCACGTGGGACATTTAGTGGCCATATAAAGCCACATTTGGACAGCACAAACTTCATCATCTTCTTCATTTTTTTCACTAGCCGAATTGCTCTCCCATAGAAACCTCCATTGATGTCCCCAAACCAAGCTCCATGCATCCATTTTCAAGCCATTTTCCACATGATTTCCTTCATTAAATTTAGTCTACACAGCTTGGGAAGTGTTATGGCAGCAAAAAGAAGCACGATTGGTGAGGTTTTAGCAAGCTCCAACAAGAGGTAAGTGTCAATTTTCTTCCCTTGCTTAATTAAAACTTGTGTTGAGGTTGTGGGTAGTATTTTGGTTGAAAAATTAAAAGAATTACTTGAATAATTATTTGGTGTAACTTTTGGCAGCCATGGAAAGGAAAGGTGAGCTATTCTCACTTGTAATTGATGTTAATTGATGAGAATTAGTGGAGATTAAAGTGCTTAAATGTATAAGAGCTTAATTACCATGCGTATGTGTGAATTGTGCATTGAAAATGAGGTTAGGAAGTCAATATGGGAGATTGAAGTATATGTGTAAATTGGGCAGCCTTGATGTGCTTAGGAAGGCCTTAAATTCATGTATATTTAATGTTGATTTAAGAACAATGAGATGTATGTTATTGATCTTGGTTAGTTGGATTAAGTTTGAGCAATTAAATTGTTGTTAGACATGGATTTGATCAATTGAGTGTGATGGAGAATTACTTGAGTTGAATTTGTATTTGGACATTGATTAAATTGCTGGATATTTGATCACATATATTGTGGCTGGATATTGATTGTATTATATTGATATTGGACAATTGACCAAAGTATAAAGTGCATAATGTCTATTAGAATTGCAAAAATTTGCAAAGCAAAGTGTGTTAGTAAAAACAGTGTGTATTTTATGCTCTAAATGGAATTGTGTGACTCCAATTGGTATGAGACCAATTGGAGGTGAAACTAGGCACAAAAAGTGCCAACTTTCATGAAGGAAGCTTACCAAAATTCTGCTTGTAAGGTAACTTGAAAAATGACCAAATCGGGATTAGTGCAATTAAGGCCTGAAAATTGACCATTTGGGCAGCAGTTAGTGTTTTGGCCATAACTCACTCAAACATGTCCAATTGACCTGAAATTTTTACCATGAATAGTTAAGATCTATATCTACAAGTCTTATGAAGACACCAAAGCCCAGAAATGACCATAGGCAAGTCAAAAAGCTTGCACAAGTTTGGGTCCAAAAACTGGCCGAACCTAAAATGACCTAAAGTGACCAATTTTGATGCATTTTGACCAGCAATAGTAAGATGAACATAACTTGGTCTTCATAACTCAGAATGACCTGAAATTTTGCCCTGCGTGCAATAAGACATAGATCTACAAGTTTGTAGCTTTGACCAAAACCCAAAAACTGAGGGAACTAGGTCGTCCGGCTAGGTCAAACTAGTATCCCGAAATCCAGCAAATTGCAAGAAAACGCAATATACATGGAAATGAATTGGGTAACATGTACTAACCCTAAAAGACTATTGAATGTGACATATTGATAACATTAAAACCTAATTCAGCTAGAATGCATCGATGGTCAACATCTTAGGTTGACTAAGGAAATAATAGAATTCAGTAAATTAATTATCAAGTATTATCATTAGAGACAGTTTAAATGAGTACTGAAACACTTCAAATTGTGTTTCTCAGTTAGCAAAGACTCAGGGAAAGGGAAGAAAACACTGAATCAGAGCCAAGAGGCATATATCAGAGGTTTGTGCACAATAATTATTTCTTTTGAATTTTTCAATTGAAATAAATTATGATTATTGAAAAATAAATTATGATTATTTTTATATTATTGTTTTAAATTGTGTTTGTGTACAACAATTATTTCTTTTGAATTTTTCAATTGAAATAAATTATGACTATTTGTATATTATTGTTTTCAATTATGGAAATGTGTTTGAATGGATATTATTACTTGAAAAGCATTGTAAATGGTTTGAAACTGTGGAAAAATTTATTTAGTGTGATTTGTGAAAATTGAAGTTAATTATGAATTGTGTTGCCATTTTGTGAATGAAATTATGACTTTGGAAATTTATTGGATTCTCACAAATCATTTGAATAAAATGTTTGGAATTGATTTTGTGTTCACACTTAGCATGACAGTATCACATTATTCCTCCTCCATTTATGGGGTTGAGATCGTTTATTTTCCTCCCTCTCTGGCTTACCAGTTGAGGTTAAGATCGGATGAGTACTAATTATATAGCTAGCTTCCTCCCTCATTGATTTCGATTAGTGGGGTTGTAGATTGCTTTGTCGTGGTGTACAATGCGGCATTGATTGGAAATTTGTGTCATGGCTTAAGTTGTGTGTGAATTGGCAACACTGTGTTCTTAAACCATTTGACTAAATTGTGTTCTTATGAGCTTTGATAATTTGTGAAATGGAGTTCAAATTCTTTATGATATTCATTGTCTTGAATTTAACTATGGTTTAAGTATCCACTATTTATATGACTTATGATTTGTGATTTAAAGTTGTATTTGGTTAATGTTGTGCACTACTGAGACATTGTCTTAGCGATAACTTTTCATTGCTGTCACAGGTAGACAGACGGACAGGGCAGCAGATTAGGCTGCTAGTGCATTCAGCGAGAGATCATCGGGTGTATTGAGTATACCACATTTTGCATTTTGTACTGTAATGTATGTTCACTGTATGTATATATTGTTCTTGGTTTTGAGCAGCTGTAAATTAAAAATTGTACATTGAAGTTATAAAATAAATTATAAATTATTTTGGTACTATATTTCTTTTATCTCAGCCTTTGGAAATATTAAAAAATTATTATGGATTTGAGTTGATCAAATATTGGAGTTGAGATTGAGAAATATATCTAAAGTGCTTTTTACAGGTTTTTGAAGAATTGCTTTATTCAAAATACAAATGGCACTCTGCCAAAATTTTTACAGAAATTATTTCTTCAAAGGTGTTAGCTCTTTCACTTAAGTTCAAAAAATTTTTTAACACCTGTAAATAGTGCTCACCACTGTAAAAAGAAGTAAGAAAAGTTTTAAAATCTCTTGTAGTGTATTTAATGGGCTATCAGTAGACGAAGTTGGTAATTCATTAGGTATACTACAGGATCATGTTATGCCTTACAGAGGGGTAGGGTGTGACATTAATCATAATATTTATGGCATCATGCTTATGTCACCACATTATGTCATTACCTTTTTAACTTTTTCATTTTCTTTTTTTTTTTCTATTTATTTTTCTATTAGTTCTTTAATTTAATTCCCGACTCTGAAATTTTCTTTTCTCTGATTTTATTTAACAGTTCGGTCAGGAGTCAGCTCTCGGGGTCAATTGACGAAATTGCCCTTTGCCGGTTCAACCCAGTTTGCAAATAATTCAATATTTCTTCCGGCTCCCTAACCTAATTATCTGACTGACTTAACAATTCTTTTTCGTGATTTTCTCTTTTCCACTATGCTCGTAATAGTCCTAAGGACCGCAGCGTCAAATTTTACGATTCGAAATTTGAGTTTAAATCGACTTCGCAGTCATTCCCAAGAAGGTCACCCATCGTTGTGACTCTCGGCTCGTTTAACTTCTTATGTTCTATTTTTCTTATTTATACTTAACTAATTGACAATTACTAATTGTTTGTGTTTATGGTTTATTTAGTTGTCTTAGATGTAGTTCTAATCTCCTTAATTATCCAGACTGACACCGGTCATCGGAATAGTGAAATATACCAGGCTATGCAAATAGGGGTGTTACAATTCTCCCCACCTTAAAATAATTTCGTCCTCGAAATTTTACCTGGTATCAGTCTCTGAACAGTTGTGGGTGTTATCTCCTAATGTCCTATTCATGCTCCTAAGTAGCTTCCTGGCCTGAATGATGGTTCCTTAGCACTTTAACCAATACTATTTACTCATCGATTGCTCACCTCGTGTGAAAAGTTTCTTATGAGCTTCTGTCATAAGTTAGATTCAAATTCATTTCAATTTTAGAGGTAAGAAAATCTGTGTGCTAGTGGATCCACTCTTTCTAGGACCTCGTATGATCCTATGGGTGAAAACTTAGTTTTACTCTTTTCTTATCAGATCTCTTGATCATTTGATGCAACCTTCAGTTTAGTTTAGAATATTTTAGTCTTTTCTTGCTGTTGTTTTAGCAATTATTTTCCTTCGTAGTCTTTTTTTTTTTTTTTTTTAAATGACCTTGTTGGTCATATATGAATTGTTTATCTCTTTCTTGGCCATAGGTCCATAACCATTATCTTACCATCTCCATTTATAACCAAGGCCTATGTGCCATTTTGCACTATCTTGTTTGCTTTTGTTTAACTTATTTCCTTCTTGATAAAATAGTTCGAAATATCGTTATGCGTCTTAAGTAAGTTATTTGCCTTGGTGGCAATTCCTCATCTAGGGTTTTTCTCATTTCTTAATGTTCTATTTGTTTCCTTCTTTCATTCCACAACTTAACTTTAATTATTTTATTTCTTAATCTAATCTTCTTCCTTAACTTGACTGTCGAGTCATAATTTAGCACCACTTATCGTCCCTAATAAATCCACTATACTTCAATATTACTTTGATTTGGTCATCTGACCATTCTAGTAAACACTTTAACTAATATTCATAACATTTCTTTATTACATTTGCACCAACTATTCTAATTTTTACTTCCACAACTCTTTTATCTATCAATATTCTATAACTTATTTTTCCGCTGATTCGCGATCATTATCCATTTTTTTTTTTCAACCATAAACAATTTTGTAATCTTAAGAAGGGAGTCTAAAAGACTCTCTTGTTTCCCATGCTATTCAAAAGTTTCGCTTTAATTCTAATCTAATTCTTATGATCCTCACAATAAAATTGTGCTCTTCCTAAAGAATACCTAGCCAACTAGTTCCTATCGAATTACTGTTATCAGTAGAATATCATTTCTTAACTGTTTTATAAGTTATAATTGTCATCCATAGCATCCTGTCTCTTCTAGGGGAACAAAATTATATTTTGTGTCTCACTACTACACAAATAGAATATTATTCCTTACTAAACTTTGAGTAAAAGATCCATTGCAATATCAAAACAACTATAAACCTCATATCGGAGACTGGATGACTTAGCCTTATAGGTGTTATTTTTAAATTTTTATCATGCTAAAATCTCTAGTCCCATAACAATTCCTGATGTACTGTAATTTGTGCTAGGGTAACGGAGTCTTTAACTCTCACAACTTTGCAAGCATGATCTTTTGATATTCTAATTTTAGAGTTTTAAATCCCGAATTAGGATTTTCAAACTCAGTTCTAGTAATAAAACTCTATTCTGGTATATTTGTACCAGAGTAAAAGTCATTTATAACTATTCTTATCCTTATGTACTATTAGGTAGTACGTAGCTCTACATAATAAATCTTAAGTCAGTATTATAATCTACAGCTTATAGCACAAACATCAAGAATATTACATAGTTACTATGATACATCCCAATAGATCAAACTTCCCTATGTCTTATTTCTTTCAAATCCACTAATATCTTAAACTTATTTTGATTATGGTACTTACTGACATCTATCAACAGTAGTACCTTTACTTCCATCTAGGGCAGATATATTGCTATAACTTACTTTTTAGTCTTCTTGCCTTCCTAATTAGGCTTACTAATTAACTTTATAATTTATTGTAGTCTAGGAGATGTCTCTCACTAGAAACTTTTCCAAAAAAAATTCCAATCATGCTTATTATCGTAATTCTTATCCTAAAAGACTAATTACTAACACATTAAAATTTATCTCCATTCAAGAGAATAGCAGTAGAACATATAATTTTTACATTAGCATATAAATAAGTAGAGCTGAAATCAAATAGTACATAATTATTCCTTTCACAAGTTAAGAACATACTGGCAACTACATCTGAAGTCTCTGCTTCTTCCCCTCGATGCATGGTGTTCCCTCTTTCTAATATATTCCTCTGCTTGGGTTGGTCCATTGTGCGAGGATTACCCAAAGTGCTGTCTCTACTTCTACCTCTGCCCCTACTAACTATTAATGAGCCTCTAAAATCAAAACCTTGGACTGATTCCTCTGGTGTAGTATGTGGCATAATCGACGTGCGCTAGTACAATCTCGGGCGAAATGTCCAATTCCATCACAATTGAAGCAGGCTCGAGTGACCCTATGGCAAATACCCCCATGAAATTTTCCACAAACGTCACAGAGACGGGTAGGGTAGGAACTTCTGGTTCTTTGATGAATGATTCTTGATTGTTTCCGCCCTGAAGATCCACCTCTGTCATACTTATGAGCTCGGGGTCCCTCAAAATCTTTTCTCTTTCCCAACTTACTGCTCGAACTTTGATCGATGGGTTTTCCACTTTTATCTTTTTCATGATGCTCTTGAGGGGGTTGGGTTTGTACTTGGGCCTAGGCTGACAGATTATCAACCATTTGCTGAAAGAACATAGCCATCTGCTGGGCCGTTTGTGCAGTAATTTGTATAAGAGGGACTGGTGCAGTTGGACCTCTAATGCTCTGCGAAACTGGGGCCTCTCCTTGTACGTTAGCTGTATCAGACTGCTTTACTGTTTTATCCCCCTTATCCATATCTATTCATAGGATTTTTTTTTTTATTTCCTGTACAACCAACACAAGGAGATTTCTCCCCGTTAGTTCCTATTTATGATGTAAATGTACTATATGTATGAAACATTTGAGCAGTTGTACTTATCGAAAAATATTTCAAATTCACAGTTCAAAATTTACTTTAAAACCTTTGCTCTGATACCACTAAAATATGTCACACCCTACTCCTCGTAAGATATAACATGCTCCCGTAGTACACCTAATGAATTACCGTACTTCGCCTACTGATAACCCATTAAACATACCATAAGGGATTTTGAAACAATTTTCTTACTTTTGTTAAGTGGTGAGCGTTTCAAAATAGATATTAAAACATTTAATTAAAGTTGAAAATCAGTTAAAATTTTTGGAAATTTAAAAATCACCTCAATTTTTACAAAAATTTCGGCAGAGTGCCGTCTGTATTTTGAGAAAACAGTTCTTCAAAACCTGAAAGTAAAGACACTCCCAATATTTTTCTCAACAACTTCTTCAAATTTCACAATCAATCTCAACCAATTTCTCAAGTCTCAAATTCAAACAATCCTCATTTCACAAATCAACACAAGCAATTTAATACATAGTTTAAATTAAATAAAACATTGAAATATCTCATTAAGATAACAAAATGAATATTTACATTCATGGGAGTATTAAAATTTAATAATGCAAAACTTTATAAGTATATAAAATCTCAAGATAATATTACAATAATTTGTACTTGATGACAATTGAAATATATATATATTACAAAAGAGTTGGTACAACTGCTCAAAGGAAATTTCATACATATCATTACAGAATTACATCAAAAGCTAATGTATAAGGGTATACCTATGATATACCCGAGGATAATCTCACCGTGTCTTTCCGTAACCTCGCTCAGCTGCTCTATATTTTCTTTCACCTACGACAGCATACAAAGCTATCGCTGAGTGGTGAACTCAGTGGTGCACAAACTAATAATTTAAAACTCAATACAAATTATTCTTAACAATTCATAATGAATAAAAATTTAAAATTTCTAAATTCTTCAAAATCCATGACATACAAAAATCATTATTTTCATTCATGCAAATTATTCATTTGAATAACATTTTGATCAATTAATAACTATTTATTTACATTTCTTTTAAATTACAAAATAATACAAAAATATTTTGAATCACTAACAATTTATTTATTTCAATCACAATTTATCGAATTATGCATAATTTAAAGGGCGTTGCCAATAATTCACACAGTTGAACCCATGACCCAAAATTCAAATAGATGCCGTGTTGTACACCACGACATTTCACACTCTCTCAATAACCGAGGATAAAAGGGAGGAACAAAGACTAGCTAGTATATATGAGTACTCATTCAAATTCTTTCCCAACTGGCAAGCCAGAGAGGAAGAAACTCGCCCCATCTAGTGGAGGAGTTATCTCACTAGACAAGCTAATGAGAGTTCACAACAAATTTTGCCATGTCAACTGTGGTTTCAAATCATATTCAAAACAATTTCTAGTTACAAAGTATTTACAAATCATCAACATATTTAATCATCACAAATTCATGCTCAAGGTTGGCAACACATCAAACTTAAAATTTACGATTCTCAAAACCATGCAATAAATCTTTAAATGCATAAGAAAATTTACATTTTATTTATACAATTCCATTCAACAAACTATAATTCTCAACACATCAAAATTTATAAATCATAAAATAACTTGTTCAAATCGATTTAGAAATAAAAATATAACGAAAGAGTTAGTTGTGCACAAACCTTAAGCGAGTCGCTTTTTAGCCTTGACTCGATTCCTCGGGTTCTTTTCCAGTGTTCTTTTCCACTGAAACATGTAATTTCATAGTGTTTCAGTACCATAACTTAACTTAAATCTAAAAATAAAATTAACTTCACTTTTATCTAGCTCTAACGTGCTAAACTGAATGTTCTTTAAATTTTTGTGTTTCGGGTTACTATTCACTACACTATTCAAGTCAAATTATTGACTTTCTAAGGCTTAATAGGTATGGGAATTCCAACTTCACCCACATACCACATTTTGGTCACTAAATTTGTTGGTTTTGGTCGTTTATTCAAATTTCAAGTCTTTTAGGCAAATTTGATAAATTTTCAGTTTTGGTGTCTAAGGTTGCACTATTCCATTGGTCATTTTACTGTTAGAATTTGACAAAACTTCCTTCATAGAAAATGTTCCCTATTGTCTTAAGTTTATTCTCCTTTTTTGAATCACTCCAATTGGAGTTTTGTAGCTCAAGTTATAGCCATTTGAACCATGGCTGCCGGATTGGACTTAACCCAGATTTTCTAGGCAAATTTTGGTTCTGGCAGTTTTAGGTCACCAACTTTGGGTGGCCAAATGACTTAGTTAATGGCATAATTTTAATTTTTATTCTTCATGAAAGTTTTAGGTCTATATCTCATCTATCCACTGGCAAAAGTTCAGGTCATTTAGAACTGCCTAGCTCAAGTTATGGCCAAATGAACAAATACTGTTCATTTGGTCATTTTGGTATAGGGCAGACTGAGACTTTTCAGATTGGGTCAATTTATTCACTAGGTTTTGGTCACTTTTTGGGCATGATTCCTAAATGAAAATTGTGTCATTTAGTGTCTATTTTCATTCCCAATTGGTCTCATACCAATTGGACTTGTAAATTTTCATTTTTGGTCCCTCAAAGGGACCTTGGTCATGCTGCCAGCAGCATGATCACATTGAATCCGAATTTGGTTTTGGTTCAAACACTTCTAACACATTCCATTTGGTCACAATTGTCCATTTCTCCCTTCAAACTAGGTCCAAGACATCATTTACCAATTTTTCACATTTTTGTCTGTAAACCCTAAGTGTCCAAACCCTAACCACACTAAATTATTGCATTTAGCTAATTCAAAGTCTTTAACCATAATCACTAAACTCCTAAATGTTCATATCCCCATCCAAATCAATCCAACCATGCAAATCACTCTCCCCACCATGCTGGCCGAAATTTCAGTTTAGTCCTCCACAAATGTTTTTATTTCATTTCATTAGTTTCTAAGTTACTTTAAGCTACAAACACAACTAATAAATCTCAATTTTTCAAATTAGGGTGTTTACCTCCACTTGGATTTGAATTCTCTAATTTCCTTCTTCTTTTCTTCTTTCTTTGGTGGTCACTCTTCTTTTCAAGTGACTAAAACAAGTTTTTATGGAATAATTATGGAAGAAATTAGGGTTTAGTAGGGATTTAAAAGCTTGAACTCAAGCTTTAACGGAGTTTAGAAATGGAGAGGGAGAGAGAGAGTGGTGGACGTCCACTTGAAGAAGATAAGTGTTTTTGTTTTTTTTTTCTTTTCTTTTTTTTTTTCTTTTTTTATGTCTTATGAAAGACCAAAATATCTAATTAATTAAATATACTAGTCATAATATTTATGGCATCATGCTTATGTCACCACATGATGTCATTACCTTTTTAACTTTTTCATTTTCTTTTTTTTTCTATTTATTTTTCTATTAGTTTTTTTAATTTAATTCTCGACTCCGAAATTTTCTTTTCTCTGATTTTATTTGACAGTTAGGTCAGGAGTCAGCTCTTGGGGTCAATTGACCAAATTGCCCCTCGCTTGTTCAACCCGATTTGTAAATAATTCAATATTTCTTTCGACTCCCTGACCTAATTATTTGACTGACTTAACAATTCTTTTTCGTGATTTTCTCTTTTCCACTGTGTTCGTAATAGTCCTAAGGACCGCAGCGTCACATTTTACAGTTTGAAATTTGAGTTTAAATTGCCTTCGCAGTCCTTCCCAAGAAGGTCACCCATCACTGTGACTCTCGGCTCGTTTAACTTCTTATGTTTTATTTTTCTTATGTATACTTAACTAATTGACAATTACTAATTATTTATGTTTATGGTTTATCTAGTTATCTTAGATGTGGTTCTAATCTCCTTAATTATCTAGACCAACACCGATCATCGGAATAGTGAAATATACCAGGCTATGCAAATAGGGGTGTTACGCTTGACAGCTATCCAGTGTTTCAAACCTGGATTGGATTAATACCTGCTAGTCAAACTAACAGCATATGTGATATCTAGCTTAGTACGTAACATTGCATACATCAAACTTCCAATAGCCAAAGCATATGGAATCCTGGCTATTTTATCTCTTTCTTCAGGTGTCTTTGGAGACATCTCTTTAGAAAGGTGGATACCATGTCTCATTGGTAATAATCCTCTCTTGGAATCAAACATGTTAAACCTCTTTAACACCTTTTCCAAGTATAGATTTTAGGATAAACCAATTATTCTTTTCGCTCTATCTCTATAGAAGTGAAACCCAAGAATATATGTTGCCTTCCCTAAGTCTTTCATGGAGAATGTATTTGACAACCATACCTTTACAGTTGTCAACATACTTGTGTCATAACCCATTAACAGAATATCATCCACCTATAAGACAAGGAAAGTGATAGCACTGTCATTCACCTTCTTATATATACATGGCTCAACCTCAAAAACAAAATGATTTAATGGCTTCGTCAAAATGGATGTTCCAACTCCTCGAAGGTTGTTTTAACCCATAAATGGATCTCTTTAGCTTGCGCACTTTGGAACCATCTTGGGATTCAAAACCCCTAGGTTGTTCCATGAAAATGTTTTCTTCAATGTATCCATTGAGAAAAGCTGTTTTGACATCCATCTGCCAAATCTCATAATCATAGTATGCAACTATTGCTAATAGAATCCGAATTAACTTAAGCATAATAACAGGCAAGAAAGTCTCCTCATAGTTGATTCCTTGCCTTTGGCGAAACCCTTTCGCTACTAGCCTTGCTTCATAGGTCTCTACCTTTCCATCAGAACCAATTTTCTTCTTGAAAACCCATTTGTTCCCTATAGGTACAATACCTTCATAGGTAAGTGGATCATCTCCATGATCTACTTCTTCATAAGTAGACAACTCTTGTTCTTCTTCATGAAGGAAACCACATCTCACTGGGGGGTGAGATACCCTGGCTGATCTATGAGGAATAATTGTAGATGTTTCATCAATAGGTGTAGGTTGACTAGATGGATCTATATCCATCTGATCAGTTGGTTGATCAGAATTCTCCAATTCTAACTCTATTTGCCTTCCTTTGCCTCCTTCTTGAACAAACTTTTATTCAAGAAATGTGGCATCTCTACTTACCACAACCTTTTGTGATGTAGGGAAATAAAAATAGTATCCAAAACTATCTTTTGGATATCCAACAAATCAACCCTTTTTTGATCTAGTTTCCAATTTATCAGTGTTCAGCTTTTTGATATAAGCTGGACAACCCCAAATCTTAACATGCTTAAGACTTGATTTTCTTCCATGCCATATCTCATAAGGTGTGGAAGAAACTGATTTTGATGGAATCCTATTCAGAATAAACAAAGTTGATTCTAATGCAAATCCCCAAAAAGAGATTGGCATATCAGTATAGCTCATCATACTACGTACCGTATCCAATAAGGTACGATTTCTCCTTTTAGATACACTATTCAACTGTGGTGTTCTTAGAGGATTCAGCTGGGAAACAATGCCGTGCTCTCTCAAGTATTCATCAAATTCAGTACTCAGATATTCACCTCCATGATCTGATCGAAGAGCTTTAATACTCTTTCCTGTTTGATTTTCTACTTCAAATTTAAATTCTTTAAACTTTTCAAAGGATTAATGTTTGTATTTCATCAAATACAAATACCCAAACCTTGATTTATCATCAGTAAAGGTAATAAAGTATTGAAAACCGCCTCTAGCCATTTCCTTAAATGGACCACATACATCACTATGTATTAGCTCCAAAATATTTTCAGCTCTTAGCCCTTGTCCAACAAAGGGTGGTTTAGTCATTTTGCCCTGAAGGCAAGATTCATAAGTTGGAGTATGCTCAGAGCCAAATGAGGATAGAATCACCATTTTCTCCAGTTTTACAATTCTATCTTCTGCAACATGACCTAACCTTAAGTTCCAAATATATTTTGAACTTGAGTTGATTTTCACCATGGCATTGCATTCATTTAGATCACATGCATTCATTTTGTGTTTGTCATTATTGAAGGAACGGAAGCGTGAAAAACACAAGTTTATAACATTGAATTCAAAAATTTTCACCTAGGGTCACATGCATCATGTAAGATTTATTTTTATCTATTTGATTTCAATGATAAACAACATATTAAAACTCTTTTAATATGTTTTTGGATCTGTATTTTCCATTTAAGATTTTAAAATTAATCAGATTAATTTTAGAACCCTAGATTAAATCAAGAACGATTACATTAACCTCTTGATGCAATGCAGCGTGTCTGCGCCTTTGAGATTCGTCTTCAGGACACCAGATGTTGTCCCTCTAGCTTGTCCACACCATGAACACCTATGGCAGCCCTTGAACAGCTTGTAAAGCCTTTTCTATTAATTAGAAATTCAAGTTCTGCCTTTTAAGAGATTAGAGATGTAAACAGGACACTAGAAACAATTTCTAGTGTTCTTAATTCAAGAGATTGATGGCTAATCTCTTTGAATTGATGAGAGATGAAGAAGAATAGATGAAAAACCTCAAAGTGGCGTGATAAAGGAGAGGAGTGGCTGTTGGTTGCTTTTTCTTTTCATAACAACACTTAAATAGCTAGGTTAACACATTAAACCCTTGCCACATGTCACCCTTTGATTAGCTCTAGGTTTAAGTGACCCAATCACATTGTGCCAAGTGTCAAACCTATATTTAATCTTGATTTTAATCATCTTACATGATTAAAAAACATTTGGCAAGCTTATGTGTAATCCCATGTGTCACCATCTCATGGTGCCACGTGTCACACTGTGAAATGACCAAAATGCCCCTGTGTCTTAATTTTGAGTTCTTTACCCAAAATAATTATTTTTCTTCTTCTAATCAATTTATATCAAATATAAATTAATTAATTAATCTATATTAATTAATTTATCATTAATTAAATTCATATTTAAACACTTTAAATATAAATTTAACTTATACTATACATCCAATAATCTAGATTTGGTTTCAAGTCATGCTAGGGACTTTGCAATTTAATTGCAAACCAAACCTATTTAATTAATCAATTAAACTCTTTAATTAATTAATTAAATCATATTTAAATAGGTGATAACTTGTGCATGTGTGTGACTTACTAGGCTCATCACTAATTGGCAATGAGACATGATATCAACTCTTAATATCATCAGAACTCTTTCTTACCATAAATGATTTCTCTAAATCATTTTATGAACCTCATAGACCATGGTTAACACCTAGCATAGCATGCCATGGCCACCCAATTAGTAATAAGGTTTACCTTAAATGAACCTATAATCATATGTTACTATGCACTAGAATCTCTCTATTACAAAATCCCAACTCAAGCTGGAGTCATGGTTTATGTCAAATTCCATTTGCTATGAATATTATGTTCTCTTTTAATTCCAGTTCTTGATTAAAAAGATTTTCTCATCAGAAACTCTTTTCTGAATAAATCTATCTGTCTTGGCCAGGAACTTGAAACATCAACAATAATTAAATGAACATAGGATTTTATCTCTATTTACTTAGAGGAACAGATTCCATCTTGATCAACACCTGCCTCCATATATAACTAGTAGGAGCCAACACATGCCCATATACCCATACGTAGTACAAGTATGAAAGCACTATCAAACTCAAACTACCTATATACAAGATAACTGTGCTATCTCAGGTCTAAAGATTATATGCACTGATATGATTTATGACAAAACATTGACAAGAGTAAACTCCATGTGCTTGTCATAAGTGTCACTGGTTCGGCCTACTTATCATTTATAAGTGCCTATCATTTTTGTTATATAGCATGAGACTCACCATTCCATCTTATTTATATCTCATATAAATAACTTGGGAACAAACATGAATACAATCTTTCTGGATAAGTCATGTCCTTATTATGAAGTATCCTCGATTGTGAACCTATTTATGATATTTTGTGCTAGAAATATTGTCACTCATATTCTTAACAACTTAAGAATAATGTTTCTAACAAAATATCAATGGACCCTTTCTATTACACATAAATATATTATGTAATCGAAAAAGTGGAAATGCCTTTTATTAATAAGAATATATACAAGATACATACTAAATGATATGCTCTAGGCATACTACTAACAATTATTATCCAAATAATAAAGACCATCATTCATATAACTCAAACCAATATATTTATTTCTAAAATAAATATTGCAAACATCATCTGTGAACAGAAATTCATAGCCATTTCTATTCAAACTAGATGTAGAAATGATGTTCTTAAAAGCATCAGGTACATATAAAATATTATCCAAACACAAAACATGTCTAGACATGTAAAAAGATTTAGATCCGATGGCTCAAGCTTCAACAGTTGAGCCATTGCTAATTCGGACTCTAACATCTCAAGAATGCAAGCTGCTATTATTTGCTAGTTCTTGCATATCATAAGAAATGTGAGAACTGGCACCAGTATCTAAAACCCAAGCTGTAGATAAACTATGAGTATCATCAGAATCTAAATAACAAGATATAGACATACCTTCCAAAGGTGTATCCTTCTTGTCCTTTAGAGAAGCAAGATACTCTTAGCAGTTCCTTTTCCAGTGCCCATCCTTCTGGCAGTGGAAACACTTTCCTTTGCCTCCATCAGCTTTAGTCTTTCCTTTTTATTTAGCAATTTTCTTAGAAGGACTAGCAATCTGAAGTTTCTTTTTCTTATTGCCCTTCTTCTTGTTGGACTTTCGAACAGAAGAAGATGCAATCAAACCTACCTCTTTACATATTCTTTTGGGCAATAACCAGCATGTTGAGTAAACCAGCCAAGGTGCATTCCTATTTAGTCATATGGAAATTTGTCACAAAATTCCCAAAAGACTCAAGAAGGGACTGAAGGATCAAATCCGTCTGTAGTTGGAAATCCATGTTGAAGTAAAGATGTTCCAACTGCTCAATCAGCCAAATCATCTTGTGGACATGATCCCCAATATTCTATTCCTCAGACATCCTCATGCGGAACAGCTGTCTAGATATCTCATACCTAGCATTCCTGTTGTGCTCGCCATACAACTCTTGTAGGTGAAGGAGGATCTCACTCGCACTCTGTATGTTTTCATGCTGCTTCTGTAACTCATTACTCATAGAAGCAAGCAAGTAACACTTAGCTCTCATATCATGTGTGACACCCCTTACCCGTCTACAGTGTAGCCGAGCAAGATATGCTACTCAGTGTGCCAGAGCACCAATTCATGTTTCAATTACAATTTACCCTTTTTAATTCATTTATTTACAATGTTTGATAAATCTGAATTTTTCCGCAATTTTTATAGAAAATCTGGCAGAGTGTCAGCTATAAATTGGAAAAACAGTTTTTTTGAACCTATTTAAAAACACTTCCAATATAATTTTCAAATCCATACTCTATTATACACACATATCTCAACTCAATCTCAAAATCTCAATACTATTTTTAGAAAATTTTCTTTTCACTTCATCACTTGAAGCACATTTATACATATTTCTCAACATTTCATTTTTTCCACATACATTATACAGAAAATTTCAATAACATGAAATTTCATATATTTACATAATCAAATAATTTCAAGGGTTTATAGTTACAATCCAACACTAATACAAAATACAAAATACAAAATGCTACCCTAAAAACCTAATGTCCTACCATGTGCACTGCAGATGTGAGGTGACTTTGGACTCTGGATGCAGATTTGAAGGCTCACCCAGTTTGATGTCCGCTGGGTTTCCTAGCTAGGTCTCCAGTACCTGCGCGTGGCAAAAGTGATCCGCTAAGCAATTCTGCTTAGTGGTGACAATATAAAATAAAAAAAATAAAAAATAAAATAAAATAAAATAAGTACGCAGAATGTATGTTTACATTTTTGGGTAGACTTAATTTATGATATTTATTGCAGTATTGTTCGATTAAAATTTGGTAAAATTTATTATCATTGCCCGAGTAACCCATACTAGTCGATTCGACTGGATAAATGGGTAAACTGGCACTAGGTAATAAGTACCTCGGACCATCACACCATCGATAACATTGTGTCTCCCGGTGTGCAATAGAACGGCTAATAAGCTGTAATAATCATCAGGGATAAAACTCGAGTGTAACAACTCAAATGATATAGCCAAAGGCTATTATGTCATAGAATGGCATGGGAAGCCATGAAACATAGAATGGCATGAAGCCATATGTAGTACTACTAACAGAACCCTATTGGCATGTCAACTAATCCAAACCAATCTTGCTAGGGGTACTAGGGCATGTTACACTTTTAAATTGTATAATTCTAGAAATTTAAGTTTAGGTGTTACTATTCATTTCATTAGTCAACGAAAATGTTGATTTTTACATAGGCACTAGGTACATTGGTTTTAATACTCCCAACATACCACATTTTGCATTCTAAAATTGTTGGTATTGATTGCCAATACCATTTCTAAACTTAATGTTAATTGGATAGAATTTTTAGTTTTCATGCTTTGTCTTTACTGTTCCATTAGTTATTTTTGCAGTAGGAATTTGGCAAAATAATCAACATGAAAGTTGTTTCTTATTTTGTCTAGTTGCATTTTGTTTTTTTGAATCACTCCATTTGGAGTTTTGTAGCTCAAGTTATGGCCCAAAAACCACAACTGGCTGGATTGAAAATTTTTCAGAATTTACGGGTGTGAAATCTCTGATGTAGGAGCAGTGACTTCAGGTCACTTTTTGAATATGTTATGGTCATAATTTGGGTTAGGTTTCTTCATGGAAGTTGTTTTTCTATATCTCAACGTATTGCTGGTAAATTTCAGGTCAATTGGACCTTTCTACACTGAGTTATGGCCAAATGACTAAATACTGTTCATTTGGTCATTTTGCCGAGGCAGAATGCTGGTCACCCAGATTAGGGCAATCTTTTGGTAAACTTGGTTTGGTTTTCTGGGCATGGTTTCTTCACCAACATTGTGCCATTATGTGTTTAGTTTATGTCCAATTGGCCTTGAACCAATTGAACCTCTACAATTCTAGTTATTGCTGCCCAAACCTGCTGGACTCATGCCCAGTCCTACAGGTCACCAAGGGCAGCCACACCAACCTTAAATCCCACTACACAATTCACTTCATTTTTTATTCAAACAAAACCAAATGGTCACTAATTGACTATTAAAACCAACTTCCATCATCACATGATCAAAGTCTCATTTTCCACCCCAAACCCTAACTCAAACATTACAAACCATGCATTATCATTGCATTTCATCAATCCACTTAAGAGATACATATTGTGTAACACCCTCCCGATAACAACTCTGTACATTCTACTGTTCTGGTGATCGGTGTCGGTCCGGATAGCTAGAACGTCCGGAAAAATAATTAAACTTAAGTGAGGGACCATAATTAACTCAAATATTAATAAGAAAAATTTAGTAAAAATTTTAGGAATAAAATACAACCGAGTTAAACGAGCCGGTGCCCAAGCGATGGATAACCAGAGGGAAGTTGCGGTTCTCGCAACGAGGAGCCCTAGACCCGGGGGAAAAATTATAAAATAATTTTTGGGACTCCAGAGAAAGATTACTGAGGTTCCCATGGCATTAGAATGCCAAGAAAATACCTAGAAAAATTTTTCAATCGGTACAGATAATTTTGACCCGTTAAGCCAAACGGAGGGCATTTTGGTCATTTCGCCTTCAGAGGTGATTTTTGGCCAACTTGTCCAGTTGAGTAAATAATTAATATGACATAAAATATGAATAAATATTACTAGAAATTAAATTGAAATTGAGTAGTGATGAAAAGAAAAGAAAAATCAAAGAAAAGCTTATTTATGACATCATGGTGATGTCATTAAGAAATTATGACCAATCACAATTAAGCCATCCTTTGACTAACTATTAAAAGAGATAATTGAGACTAAGAAATAAAAGAAAAACCAGCAGCCACTTCTTTCCCATTCCAGCCGAAATCCCTTTCCTTCCTCCCTCCATTAATCTTCAATCAAAAAGCTTGATTCTTCCCTTGTTTACACCACCAAACCCTAACTCCTCTTCATTAAAGCTTTACCCCACATCTTAAACAAGCTCTTGGAAGCCAACAAGAGGAAAGAAAGTGAAGTTGGGGTTTTGGAAATTCTGCCCATTCAAGGTTAGTGCTACACTTTCATTCTCCTTCTTTTAAATCTTAGTTAGAACATCATTTTGAGCTAAGAAATTTTAAGGAATTGAAGTAAATTATATGTGTTATGGTACCTTCAATTTTCGGCAGCCCTATGGAAGTATGAGGTTGATTGTTTTAATAAATTTATAGTGGCTAGAAATGATGGTTAAGGTATTAATATACATGGACATTAAACTAAGTATGTTAAGTAAGGTTATGAGTAAATTGATTTGGACATTAGGGTTTGGGAAGGTGAAAATGTGATTTGGCTTAGGAAATTGTTAGAGAACTATTTAATGGTCAATTATTGACCATTTTAGATAAGTTGAGCACAATTTGGACTGAAAAATAAGATTGCAAAGTGGAGTTGCAGGCTGCCCTAGGACAGCAGCAGAGGGACTGAAAATTCAGTCTACTTGCACTGCCATAACTTGGGCTGTGTTGATCCAATTGGTGTTTGGCCAATTGGACATGAAACTAGGATTATAATGGCACATTTTTGCTGAAGAAACCATGCCCAAAAGACCAAGGCAAGAGGACCAAAACTTGGCCCCAATCCGGATACCCTGAACTGATTCTGCAGAATTGACCAAATGAACAGTAATTGTTCATTTGGCTATAACTCACTGTAGATTTGGTCAATTGACCTGAAATGTTTACAGCAACAAGTTAAGACATAGACAAACAACTTTCATGAAGGAACCTACCCCAAATTATGGCCAGAACCCATCCAACCAAGTGACTCTAGTTACTGTTCATGTTACTGTAGATATGGTCAATTCTGCAGATTGGCAATCCGGCCAGCTATGGTTTTTGGACCATATCTAGAGCTACAAAACTCCAAATGGAGTGATTCAAAAAAATAAATTCAACTAGACAAAATAAGGAACAACTTTCATGTTTTATATTTCTTCAAATTCCCACAGTAACAGGGTCCAATGGAACAGTGAAATTGACTCACAAAAACTGAAAATTCTGCTTGTGTTGGTTTAAACTTTGAAATGGTATAAATGCTTAATGGCAACAAGTTTGGAATGCCAAATGTGGTATATTTGGGGTGTTAAAACCAATACACCCATTTTCTATCAAAAAGTCAACATTTTTGTTAACCAATGAGGTGAATAATGACACCAAAACTTGAAATTCACAAATTAAAGAATTTAAAAGTTTCAAATGCCCTAGTATACCTAACAAGATTGGTTTGGATAGTTTGGCATGCCAATAGGGTTCAGTTAGCAGTACTGCACATGGCAATATGCCATTCTGTGATTTCATGGCTTTTAGCCATTCTGACTTTGTATTGAGACTTGGCCTTGTGCCTGATATTATTCTGACTTGTTAGTACATTACATTTGCCTGCCGGAGATGCATATGTGACCGATGGTGTGACGGCGAGGTACTAGGTACCCAGTGCGGTTACCGTTATCCAGTCCAGTCATCTAGTATAGGTTACTTGGGCAACTACATGAATGAAAGTGGACAAAGTAACGAAATGAATGGATATACAAATACAAAACAAACAAAACATCCACATGCAATACATATTTACTTCTTGTTATTTCTTCTATTATATTATTGCACCACTAAGCATTATTGCTTAGCGCGTTGCTTTTGCCACGCGTAGGTACTGGAGATCCCGATCGTGAGCCCAGTAGACCACAGACTGGGTGAGTCCATCCGCGATTACGCTCAGTGTCCGTGTCACCTCAACTTCTGCAGTGCATTGGTAGGACATTAGGTGTCATTTTGACATTTTGTAACTTAACTTTGTTTTTCTCATATGTAATTAAACTTGTGTAATGTATATTGATGTTTATGTAAATTATGAAAATTGTACTTGTGAATGGAAATGTAAATGTTTACTTGTGATTTATATGTGATCATCACATGTGATGGATGATTGAGAACTGGAATTGAAATGTTGTTGAGATCTTAATATTGAGATTTTGTTGATAAATTGAAGTTGGGATTGTTTGGAAATTATTTGGAAGTGTTTTTAACAGGTTCCGAAGAACTGTTTTCTCCATTTTTAGCCGGTACTCCGCCGGATTTTCTTTAAAATTTTCGGAACCCCAAATAAATAATAATTTTGATAAATGGCTTAAATAAATCATATTTCATAAATTAGCTTCAAAAGCATGACACAAATTAAGTAAAGTATATTAGAGTGTGCCAGTACACCGTGTGGCATTACTTACTCTGGTATACTGTACACGGGTAAGAGGTGTCACATTTAGTGGTATCAGAGCACGGTTTAGGCGTTTCTGGTCCTAGATTGAGTCCATACCACGCATTGCATTTGTAAGAGTCGAGGTGACACTAACGCAGATCTGTTTATCTTTCTTATTTTGAATAGGATATGGATCCTTCATCCCAGAGAGCCATTGAGGAGGAAGTGGAGAGTCATGCTCCACCTGTAGTAGCTGAGACTGGGGGCATGAGAGAATCTGCTCCTCCAGCTCAAGCAGAGCCTGCTCAGCCTCCACAGGCCATGTTCCAACAAATGGCCGACTTCTTTAGACAAATGGCCGGAGTAATGCCAGCACCACCACCACCACCAACTCCATAGCAGAAATCACACCTGGAAAGGCTAAGAAAGTTTGGGGCGGTGGACTTCTATGGCAAGAGAGAAGAAGACTCATTGCGGTAGAATTGGTTGAGCAGGCAGAGTACTAAAACAACTTCACTGCACTCCAGAGCAAAACCTGGAAGCTGCCATCTCTTTACTGCAAGATGATGCATATGAGTGGTGGGACACCATGTCCAGTGAAGTGCAGATAGAAGCTGTAACTTGGAACTTCTTTCTTTCAGAATTTAAGAAGAAATATGTGGGTACTGTATATCTGGAAGAGAGAAGAAGAGAGTTTATTAACTTTGAGGCGAGAGGCAGTGTATCGGTGGCGAATATGAGAAGGAGTTTGTTCGATTAAGCCGTTATGGAAGGGAGATAGTCCCTAATGAAGCTGAAAGGTGCAAGAGATTTGAAGAGGGACTAAATGACAACATCAAGATCCAGCTCACTGCCTTGGGAATCACAGAATTTACCAAGTTAGTGGAAGCTGTAATAAAGGTGGAAAAAGTAAGAATCAGTGAGCAGACTAGAAGAGAGAGACAGCAGAAGAGGGGACTGGGTCAGTCTAGTTCAGCCCTTGCATTTGGGAAGAAGTTCAAGGGTCCTCCTGTACAGAGTTTGGGTCAACCACGAGTCGTGGTCGTGGTCGGTCTCGGGGCCTGAGCCACGATTCACCCCTAGGAGAGTCGGTCCACACCATCGGTGGGCGACTCTCGAGGATGGGGTTCAGGACCCGGCCCCAACATCTTCGCATGTCCGCATTGCTTGAAATGGCACAAGGGGAATGTTGGAGAGTAATCGGTGCTTGCTTGAGGTGTGGGTCAACAGAGCATCGGTTGAAGAAGCGCCCACGCAGAACTACTACTGTTGCTCCAACACAAGCGCATGCACTGCTCCTGCACCACCAAGGGGTAGAAGGTCTGGTAAATCCGAAGCTGTGGGACCATCTCAGAGGCCTGCATCTGAGCCAGCAGAGAGGCCAGATAACAGACCACCTGCTAGAAATTATGCCCTGAGAGCTCAGGAGGAGCAAGATGCCCCGGACGTCATCAGGGGTACGTTCTCCCTCTACAATACTCCTGTGCATGCATTGGTGGATCCAGGATCCACTCATTCATACATCTGCATCAACCTACCGTAGAAAGGGGATAGTAGTAGGGAGAGTGACCAAGACATTACGGTCACTAATCCATTGGGCCACGATGTAGTAGTGAACAAAGTATACAAAGGTTGCGTTAAGGATTCAGGGTATGAATTCTTGGCGGACCTAATTGAGTTGCCCTTCCATGAGTTTGACGTGATATTGGGAATGGGTGGTTGTCACGTCATCGTGCAATAGTTGATTGCAAATTGAAGAGAATTTCTCTAAAAACTTCAGAGGGTAATGAGATCACGGTTGTGGGGAAAGGATGATTTCTTGTCCAATGTCATCTCACCACAGTTGCAAGAAGAATGATGAGAAAAGGTGAAGCCTACCTAGCACATGTGGTGGATACTAGGCGAGCTAAGCCAAACTTGAGTGACATACCCACAGAAGAGACTTCCCAGGTATTTCCTAAAGAGTTGCACTGGTTTGCCACGAGAAAGGAAGTTGAATTTGCTATTGAGACAACTGCTGTCTGACACCCATTTCCATTGCTCCTTATAGGATGGCACCCATGAATTGAGGAGTTGAAAACTCGATTGCAAGAGTCTTTGGATAAGGGTTCATACGCCCGATGTGTCACCATGGGGAGCTCGGTCTTTGTTTGTGAAAAAGAAGGATGGGACTTTGAGGCTTTGCATTGATTACCGTGATTGAATAAAGTGACTGTGAAGAATAAATATCCGTTGCCTAGAATTGATGATCTGTTTGATCAGTTGAAGGGAGCAGGAGTATTTTCTAAGATTGATCTCAGATCAGGGTATCATCAGTTGAGGGTAAAGGATGTAGATGTGCCCAAGACTGCATTCAGGACCCGGTATGGGCATTATGAGTTTCTGGTGATGCCCTTTGGCTTAACAAATGCACCAGCGGCATTCATGGACCTTATGAACCGTATCTTCCATCCACACTTAGATCGGTTCGTAGTGGTCTTTATTGATGATATTCTGGTGTATTCCAAGACCAGAGAAGAACATGATGAACATTTGAGGATTGTTCTGCAAACCCTGAGAGAAAAGAAGCTGTATGCTAAGCTGTCCAAGTGTGACTTTTGGCTGAATGAGATAGCATTCCTTGGACACATAGTGTCAGCTGATGGGATTAGGGTGGATCCCAAGAAAATAGAAGCAGTGATGGAATGGAAGCCTCCCAGAAATACAACTGAGGTCAGAAGCTTCTTGGGGCTAGCTGGGTATTACAGAAGATTTGTAAAGGGATTTTCCTTAATAGCTGCTCCAATGACCAAGTTATTACACAAAAATGTCAGATTTGACTGGAATGACAAGTGTCAGACCAGTTTTGAGAAATTGAAGGCTATGTTGACAGAAGCACCAGTGTTAACACAGCCAGTGTCCGGAAAGGACTTTGTGGTCTATAGTGATGCCTCACATAATGGGTTAGGGTGTGTATTGATGCAAGAGGGGAAGGTGGTCGCTTATGCTTCCGCATGCTAAGGCCACATGAACAGAACTACCCTACCCATGATCTAGAGCTCGCAGCAATTATCTTCGCACTGAAGATATGGAGGCATTACTTGTATGGTGAAAAGTGTTACATTTACACGGACCACAAAAGCCTGAAATACTTGCCAACCTAGAAGGAGCTCAACCTTAGACAGAGATGACGGATTGAGTTCATGAAGGATTATGACTGTGTAATTGACTACCATCCTGGGAAGGCAAATGTAGTTGCTGATGCTTTGAGCAGAAAATCCATGACAGCCTTGAGATCATTGAATGCCCGTCTAACTTTGATTCGAGATGGAGCTATTTTGGCTGAGTTGCAATTGAGGCCAAACCTGCTACAACAGATTTTAGATGGGCAGAAGGTAGATGAGAAGCTAATGGCTATTATGAGCAAGATCTTAGAGGGAAAAGCAACTGATTATGTGGTGAAAGCAGATGGGTGCCTGTACTACAAAGGAAGATTGTGTGTACCAAATGATGGGGAATTGAAAGCCAATATACTAAAAGAGGCACACACCAGTGTATATGCTATGCACCTAGGAAGTACAAAGATGTATCATGATATGAAGCTTCAGTATTGGTGGCCTGGTATGAAGAGGGATATAGCTGACTATGTGACTAAATGCTTGACATGTCAGCAAGTCAAGGCAGAACATCAAGTTCCATCAGGTTTGCTATAGCCTATACGCATACCTGAATGGAAATGGGATCGGGTCACCATGGATTTTGTAAGTGGTCTACCTCTCACCCGAAAGAAACATGATGCAGCATGGGTGATAGTTGATAGATTGACAAAGTCAGCACACTTTCTGCCAGTTAGGACTGACTACTCACTGGAGAAGTTAGCAGAATTGTATATCAGTGAGATAGTTAGACTACATGGAATTCCACTTTCCATCATATCTGATCGAGACCGAAGGTTTACATCGAGATTTTGGAAGAAGTTGCATGAGTCCTTGGGTACACAACTTCACTTCAAGATGACTTTCCATCCTCGAGACGGATGGGCAATCGTAAAGAGTAATCTGTAAACAATTGAAACCAATGGAATTGATACAAATATTGAATTGAAATGATAATAATAACATGAAATATATGTCGAGTCCTTGAGGATATCTTTGAGGAGTTGTGTCATTGAGTTTGAGGAAGTTGGGATAGATACCTCCCAGCGCATTTGCATACAACAATAGCTACCAAGCTAGTATCCAAATGGCCCCGTATGAAGCGCTATATGGGAGAAAATGTAGAACTCCAGTGTGCTGGACTGAATTGGGAGAAGACAAACTGGTAGGGCCAGACCTGGTGAAACAGGCTGAGGAGAAGGTAAAATCAATTAAAGCCAACTTAAAAGTTGCCTCGCATGCATGTAAATCTTATGCCGACCTGAAGAGAAAAGAAATAGAATATGTGGTTGGCGACAAAGTGTTCCTCAAGGTGTCACCATGGAAGAAAGTGTTGAGGTTTGGAAGAAAAGGTAAGTTGAGCCCTAGGTTCATTGGCCCATATGAAGTCATTGAACGTGTGGGTCCAGTGGCCTATAGGCTAGCTTTACCACCAGAGCTGGACAAGATCCACAATGTGTTCCACGTGTCTATGCTCAGAAGATACCGCTCAGATCCTTCACATGTCATCTCCAGAGAAGAAATTGAAATACAGCAGGATTTGACATACAAAGAAGAACCTCTACGGATCTTGGCTCGGGAAGTGAAAGAGCTGAGAAACAAGCAAATTCCATTGGTGAAAGTGCTTTGGAGGCACCACAACACCGAGGAGGCAACTTGGGAAAGTGAAGAGACGATGAGGCAACAGTTCCCTCAACTGTTTGCATCAGGTAAATTTCGAGGACGAAATTTAAATTAGAGGGGAAGAGTTGTAACACCCTCCCGATAACAACTCCATACATTCTACTGTTCCGGTGACCGGTGTCGGTCCGGACAGCTAGAACGTCTGAAAAAATAATTAAACTTAAGTGAGGGACCATAATTAACTCAAATATTAATAAGAAAAATTTAGTAAAAATTTTAGGAATAAAATACAACCGAGTTAAACTAGCCGGTGCCCAAGCGATGGGTAACCAGAGGGAAGTTGCGGTTCTCGCAACGAGGAGCCCTAGACCCGGGGGAAAAATTATAAAATAATTTTTGGGACTACAGAGAAAGATTACTGAGGTTCCCATGGCATTAGAATGCCAAGAAAATACCTAGAAAAATTTTTCAATCGGTACAGACAATTTTGACCCGTTAAGCCAAACGGAGGGCATTTTGGTCATTTCGCCTTCAGAGGTGATTTTTGGCCGACTTGTCCAGTTGAGTAAATAATTAATATGACATAAAATATAAATAAACATTACTAGAAATTAAATTGAAATTGAGTAGTGATGAAAAGAAAAGGAAAATCAAAGAAAAGCTTATTTATGACATCATGGTGATGTCATTAAGAAATTATGACCAATCACAATTAAGCCATCCTTTGACTAACTATTAAAAGAGATAATTGAGACTAAGAAATAAAAGAAAAACCAGCAGCCACTTCTTTCCCATTCCAGCCGAAATCCCTTTCCTTCCTCCCTCCATTAATCTTCAATCAAAAAGCTTGATTCTTCCCTTGTTTACACCACCAAACCCTAACTCCTCTTCATTAAAGCTTTACCCTGCATCTTAAACAAGCTCTTGGCAGCCAACAAGAGGAAAGAAAGTGAAGTTGGGGTTTTGGAAATTCTGCCCATTCAAGGTTAGTGCTACACTTTCATTCTCCTTCTTTTAAATCTTAGTTAGAACATCATTTTGAGCTAAGAAATTTTAAGGAATTGAAGTAAATTATATGTGTTATGGTACCTTCAATTTTCGGTAGCCCTATGGAAGTATGAGGTTGATTGTTTTAATAAATTTAGAGTGGCTAGAAATGATGGTTAAGGTATTAATATACATGGACATTAAACTAAGTATGTTAAGTAAGGTTATGAGTAAATTGATTTCGACATTAGGGTTTGGAAAGGTGAAAATGTGATTTGGCTTAGGAAATTGTTAGAGAACTATTTAATGGTCAATTAGTGACCATTTTAGATAAGTTGAGCACAATTTGGACTGAAAAATAAGATTGCAAAGTGGAGTTGCAGGCTGCCCTAGGACAGCAGCAGAGGGACTGAAAATTCAGTCCACTTGCACTGCCATAACTTGGGCTGTGTTGATCCAATTGGTGTTTAGCCAATTGGACATGAAACTAGGCTTATAATGGCACATTTTTTCTGAAGAAACCATGCCCGAAAGACCAAGGCAAGAGGACCAAAACTTGGCCCCAATCCGGATACCCTGAACTGATTCTGACTCACTGTAGATTTGGTTAATTGATCTGAAATTTTTACAGCAACAAGTTAAGACATAGACAAACAACTTTCATGAAGGAACCTACCCCAAATTATGGCCAGAACCCATCCAACCAAGTGACTCTAGTTACTGTTCATGTTACTGTAGATATGGTCAATTCGCAGATTGGCAATCCGGCCACTGTGGTTTTTGGACCATATCTAGAGTTACAAAACACCAAAAGGAGTGATTCAAAAAAAGAAATTCAACTAGACAAAATAAGGAAAAACAATCATGTTTTATATTTCTTAAAATTCACACATGAACGGTCCAATGGAACAGTGAAGTTGACTCACAAAAACTGAAAATTCTGCTTGTGTTGGTTTAAACTTTGAAATGGTATAAATGCTTAATGCCAACAAGTTTGGAATGCCAAATGTGGTATATTTGGGGTGTTAAAACCAATACACCCATTTTCTATCAAAAAGTCAACATTTTTGTTGACCAATGAGGTGAATAATGACACCAAAACTTGAAATTCACAAATTAAAGAATTTAAAACTTTCAAATGCCCTAGTATAACTAACAAGATGGGTTTGGATAGTTTGGCATGCCAATAGGGTTCAGTTAGCGATCGCACATGGCAATATGCCATTCAGTGATTTCATGGCTTTTAGCCATTCGACTTTGTATTGAGACTTGGCCTTGTGCTTGATATTATTCTGACATTGTTAGCCGCTCATTGCCTACAGGAGATGCATATGTGACCGATGGTGTGACGACCCGAGGTACTAGGTACCCAGTGCCAGTTTACCCGTTATCCAGTCCAGTCATCTAGTATAGGTTACTTGGGCAACTACATGAATGAAAGTGGACAAAGTAACGAAATGAATAGATATACAAATACAAAACAAACAAAACATCCACATGCAATACATATTTACTTCTTGTTATTTCTTCTATTATATTATTGCACCACTAAGCATTATTGCTTAGCGCATTGCTTTTGCCACGCCTAGGTACTGGAGATCCCGATCATGAGCCCAGTAGACCACAGACTAGGTGAGTCCATCCGGCAGTTCTGCTCAGTGTCCGTGTCACCTCAACTTCTGCAGTGTATTGGTAGGACATTAGGTGTCATTTTGACATTTTGTAACTTAACTTTGTTTTTCTCATATGTAATTAAACTTGTGTAATGTATATTGATGTTTATGTAAATTATGAAAATTGTACTTGTGAATGGAAATGTAAATGTTTACTTGTGATTTATATGTGATCATCACATGTGATGGATGATTGAGAACTGGAATTGAAATGTTGTTGAGATCTTAATATTGAGATTTTGTTGATAAATTGAAGTTGGGATTGTTTGGAAATTATTTGGAAGTGTTTTTAACAAGTTTTGAAGAACTGTTTTCTCCATTTTTAGCCGGTACTCCGCCGAATTTTCTTTAAAATTTTCGGAACCCCAAATAAATAATAATTTTGATAAATGGCTTAAATAAATCATATTTTATAAATTAGCTTCAAAAGCATGACACAAATTAAGTAAGGTATATTAGAGTGTGCCAGTACACCGTGTGGCATTACTTACTCGGGTATACTGTACACGGGTAAGAGGTGTCACATATTGAGGGTAGCCATACTAGCATGTTAGCTCCATAAAAATCATCACAATCATACCCCAACCAAGGCTGCAGAAATTTAGGGATGGCATACAAATGGTATTTCATGAATTTCTTTGTTATTTGCACTCATTCATAGTCCTTAAACATGAATTTAAAGTGAAAACCAAGGTTAGGTCACAAACCTCTAATGAAGTGAGATTTCCCACTTGCTAGGGTTCCTCTTTTTCCTTTCTTTTTACTCCCAAAAGACTCTCCAAGGTGTAAGAATACTTTTTTGTGTTGGGAATATAGGGTTTAGTGGGACAAAAGCTAGGGAAATCAAGCTTTGAAAAGTTTGCTCAAGGTTGGCTATGGAGGGATGGGTGACGGTAAGAAGAAGAATGGAGAAGGAGTTCTGATTTTTTTCCATTTTTTAGCCCACTTAGTCTCTTTTAAATAAACTTATGCCATGTGTCAACATTGGATTGGTTAGGAGAATTTTAATGACATCATTATGATGTCTTAATTCCATATTCTTTCATTTTCTCTCCTTTTCTTGTCTATTTAATTTCAATTAAATTTTTAACAACATTTATTCATATTTTATTTTATATAAATTATTTATTTAACTGGAAAAGTTGGCCAAAAATTATCTCTGAAGATGAAATGACCAAAATACCCTCCGTTTGGCTTAACCAGCCAAAATTGTGTGTACCAATAGAAAAATTTTTCTAAGCATTTTCTTGGCATTCTAATGCCATAAGAACCTCAATGACCCTTCTTTGGAGTCCCAATAATTATTTTATAATTTTGTCCCCGAGTCTAGGATTGCTAACAGCCTTCACCGTCACTTCTCGTTCGGGTTACTCATCCCTGGGGTTTCGGCTCGTTTAACCATAGTGTATTTGTTTCTAAAATTTTTCCTTGATTTTTATAAGCATTATTTAGTTTCTTTATAACTCCTCACTCTAGTGTATTTATAATTTCAAATATTCTAGCTGTTCGGACCGACATTGGTCACTGGAACAGTAAACTGTACGGACTAGCTAAAGTGAGGATATTACAACTCTTCCCCTCCAATAAAAAATTTCGTCCTCGAAATTTACTTGATGCAAACAGATGAGGGAACTGTTGCCTCATTGTCTCTTCACTTTCCCAAGTTGCCTCTTCAGTGTTGTGGTGCCTCCAAAGCACTTTCACTAGTGGAATTTGTTTATTTCTCAGTTCCTTCACTTCCCGAGCTAGGATCTGTATAGGTTCTTCTGTATATGTCAAGTCCGGTTGGATTTCAATCTCTTCCATGGAAATGACATGTGAAGGGTCTGAGCGATATCTTCTCAGCATAGAAACATGGAATACATTATGAATTTTTTCCAGTTCTGGTGGTAAAGCTAGCCGATAGGCCTCTGGTCCCACACATTCAATAACTTCATATAGGCCAGTGAACTTATGGCTTAACTTACCCTTTCTTCCAAACCTCAATACTTTCTTCCATATTGAGACTTTGAGAAACACTTTATCGCCAATTGCATACTCTATCTCTTTTCTCTTCAAGTCGGCATATGATTTCTATCCATCTGAGGCAACCTTTAAGTTAGCTTTGATTATCTTCACTTTCTCCTCAGTCTGTTTCACCAGGTCTAGTCCTACCTGTTTATCTTCGCCCAATTCAATCCAACACATTGGGGTTCTACATTTCCTCCCATATAGTGCTTCATACGGAGCCATTTGAATGCTAGCTTGGTAGCTATTGTTATATGCGAATTCTGCCAGTGGGAGGTATCTATCCCAACTATCCTCAAACTCAATGACACAACTCCTTAGCATATCCTCCAGGATCTATCACATAATTCACATTATTATTATCATTTCAATTTATTAACTATGAAATTTCAATTAGTTCTTAGGTTTACCTAGATTACTCGTTCTGACTATCCATCCATCTGAGGATGAAAAACCGTGCTAAAACGGAGTTGTGTGCCCAAGGCTTGTTGTAACTTTTTCCAGAATCTCAATGTAAACCTTGGGTCTCGATCAGATATGATGGAAAGTGGGATTCCATGCAGTCTAACTATCTCACTGATACACAATTCTGCTAGCTTCTCTAGCGAGTAGTCAGTCCTAACTGGCAGAAAATGTGCTGACTTCGTCAATCTATCCACTATCACCCACACTGCATCATGCTTCTTTCGGGTGAGAGGTAGACTACTAACAAAATCTATAGTGACCCAGTTCCATTTCCATTCAGGTATGCTTATAGGCTATAGCAATCCTGATGGAACTTGATGTTCTACTTTAACTTACTGACATGTCAAACACTTAGTCACATAGTCAGCTATATCCTTCTTCATACCAGGCCACCAATAATGAGGCTTCAAATCATTATACATTTTTGTGCTTCCCAGATGCATAGCATAAACACTAGTGTATGCTTCTTTCAGAATACTAGTCTTTAGTTCCCCATCATCTGGTACGCACACTCTTCCTCTGTAGTACAGACACCCATTTGCTTTCACCTCATATTCAGTTTCCTTTCCCTCTGAAATTTTACCCATAATGGCTATTAATTTTTCATCTGCCCTCTGCCCATCTTGTATCTGCTGTAGCAGGTTTGGCCTCACTTGCAACTCAGCCAAGATAACTCCATCTTGAGCTAAGGATAGACAGGCATTTAGTGATCTTAAAGCTGTGATGGACTTCCTACTTAAAGCTGTGATGGACTTCCTGCTTAAAGCATCAGCAACTACATTTGCCTTCCCAGGATGATAATCTATCACACAATCATAGTCCTTTAGGAAATCAATCCATCGCCTCTGTCTAAGATTGAGCTCCTTCTGGGTTGGCAAATATTTTAGACTCTTGTGGTTTGTATAGATGTAGCATTTTTCACCATATAAATAATACCTCTACATCTTCAGTGCGAAGATAATTGCTGCTAACTCCAGGTCATGAGTAGGGTAGTTCTGTTCATGTGGCCTTAACTGCCTAGAAGCATAGGCGACTAGTTTCCCCTCTTGCATCAATACACATCCTAGCCCATTATGCGAGGCATCACTGTAGACCACAAAGTTTTTTCCTGACACTGGCTGTGTTAACATTGGTGCTTCTATCAACATAGCCTTCAGCCTCTCAAAACTAGCTTGGCACTTGTCGTTCCAGCCAAATTTCATATTCTTGTGCAACAACTTGGTCATTAGAGCATCTATAAGAGAAAACCCCTTCACAAATCTTCTGTAATACCCAGCTAGCCCTAAGAAACTTCTGACTTCAGTTGTATTTCTAGGAGGCTTCCATTCCATCACTGCTTCTATCTTTTTGGGATCAACTCTAATCCCCTCAGCTGATACTATGTGTCCACGAAAGGTGATTTCACTCATCCAGAAGTCACACTTGGAGAGCTTATCATACAGCTTCTTTTCTCGTAGGGTTTGCAGAACAATCCTCAAATGTTCATCATGTTCTTCCCTGGTCTTGGAATACACCAGAATGTCATCAATAAAGACCACTACAAATCGATCTAAATATGGATGGAAGATACAGTTGATAAGGTCCATAAATGCTGCTGGTGCATTTGTTAACCCAAACGGCATCAATAGAAATTCATAGTGCCCATACTGGGTTTTGAATGCAATTTTTGACACATCTGCATCGTTTACCCTCAACTGATGATACCCTGATCTGAGATCAATTTTTTAAAATACAGTGGCTCCCTTCAACTGATCAAACAGATCATCAATTCTGGGCAACAGATATTTATTCTTCATAGTTACTTTGTTCAATTGTCGGTAATCAATACACAGTCTCAAAGTTCCATCCTTCTTCTTCACAAACAGCACCAGAGCTCCCCATGGTGACACACTGAGGTGTATGAACCCCTTATCGAGTAACTTCTGCAACTGAATTTTCAATTCCTTCAATTCAGTGGGTGCCATCTGATAAGGAGCAATTGAAATGGTGCTGTACCCGGCATTACCTCAATAGCAAACTTGACTTTCCTTTCTGGTGGTAAACCAGGTAACTCTTCAGGAAATACATTTGGGAAGTCTTTTACTGTGGGTATATCGCACAGGCTTGGCTTAGCCTGCCTAGTATCAACCACGTGTGCTAGGTAAGCTTCACAGCCTTTTCTCATCAATCTTATTGCAACTGTGGCTGAGATAACATTGGACAGAAAATCTGTCCTTTCACCCACAACAGTGATCTCATTACCCACAGAAGTTTTTAGAGAAATCCTCTTCAATTTGCAATCAACTATTGCCTGATGACGTGACAACTAGTCCATTCCCAAAATCACGTCAAACTCGTGGAAGGGCAATTCAATTAGGTTTGCAGAGAATTCATACCCCTGAATCCTCAATGGGCAACCTTTATATACCTTATTCACTACCACACTGTGGCCTAGTGGATTTGTGACCAGAATGTCTTGATCACTCTCCTCTACTGGAACTCCCCTCTCTTTGGGTAGTTTGATGCAAATGTAGGAATGAGTGGATCCTGGATCCACCAATGCATGCACAGAAGTGTTATAGAGGGAGAATGTACCCCTGATGACATCCGGGGCATCTTGCTCCTCCTGAGCTCTGATGGCATAGGCCTTGGTAGGTACTCTAGTGTCTGGCCTCTCAGCTGACTCGGATGCAGGCCTCAATGATGGACTAGCTGCCTCAGATTTACCGGGCTTCCTACCCCTTTGTGGTGCAGGAGCAGGTCTGTCAGCTTGTGTTGGAGCAACTGTAGTAGTCCTCTTCGGATAATTCTTGATCTGATGTTCTGTAGATCCACACCATAAGCATGCACCAGTCACTCTCCAATGATCCCCCTTATGCCACTTCTGACAGTACTGATAGGCAGAAGATGCTAGGGTTGGTCCCCTAAACACTGTCCCTGGAGAGCTACCCACTGATGGTGTAGACTGGCCTCTCCTAAGTGTGAACTGTGGTCTGGGCCCCTGAAACTGACCCTGACCCTGACCCTATGGTGGTCCTGAACTCTGAGCAGGATGACCCTTACTCTTCTTACTGGGAGCAGAAAATGTAATGGACTGACCCAGACCCCTCTTCTGCTGTCTTTCACTTCAATTTTGTTCATTTATTCGGACTCTTTCTACTTTTGATGTAGCATCTACTAATTTAGCAAAATCTGTGATCTCCAATGCTGTGATCATGACTTTGATATTGTTATTGAGTCCTTCTTCAAACCTTTTGCACCTCTCTGCCTCTGTAGGGACTATCTCCCTCCCATATCGGCTCAGTCTGACAAACTCATGCTCATATTCCACCACTGACAATTGCCTCTGTCTCATACTGATAAATTCTCTTCTTCGCTCTTCTAAATACACTTTGCTAACATATTTCTTCCTAAACTCTGTGAGGAAGAATTCCCAGGTGATCCGTTCCGGTTGCACCTCACTGGTTACTGTGTCCCACCACTGATATGCATCATCTTGAAGCAGGGAGACAACACCCTCCAAGTGCTGCTCGGGGGTGCAATTTAGCTGTTTCAGCACTCTAATGGTTCTATCCAACCAATTTTCTGCGGTCATGGGATCATCCTCCCTCTTCCCAAAGAAATCCACAACCCCATGTTTCTGTAGTTTCTCCAGATGGGACCTCTGTGGTGCTGGTGGAGGTTGTGGCTGTGGTTGTGGTGGTGGAATTGCCCCCATCTTTTGCCAGTAAAATTTGGTCATTTGCTGAAATAGTGCAAACTGAGGTTGGGCAGGTGCCTCAGCTACTGGTGGAGTAGATTCTCCCCTGCCCCTAGATTCAGCCCTTGGTGGAGCACGACTCTTCACCTCTTCATCAACTGCTCTTTGAGAAGCAGGATCCATATCCTATTCACAATAAGAAAAACAAAAAGATCTGCATTAGTGTCACCTCAACACTTACAAATGCAATGCAATCGTATGCACTCTATCTAGGCCCAGAAATGCCTACACCGATGCTCTAATACCACTAAATGTGACACCCCTTACCCATCTACAGTGTAGCAGAGCAAGATAAGCCACTCAGTGTGCCGGAGCACCAATTCAAGTTTCAATTACAATTTATCCCTTTTTAATTAATTTATTTACAATGTTTGATAAATTTGAATTTTTCCGCAATTTTTATAAAAAATCCGGCAGAGTATTGGCTATAAATTGGAAAAATAGTTCTTCTGAACTTGTTTAAAAACACTTCCAATATAATTTCCAAATCCAGACTCCATTATATACACATATCTCAACTTAATCTCAAAATCTCAATACTATTTTCAGAAATTTTTCTTTTCACTTCATCACTTGAAGCACATTTATACATATTTCTCAACATTGCATTTATTCCACATACATTATACAGAAAATTTCAATAACATGAAATTTCATATATTTACATCATTAAATAATTTCAAGAGTTTATAGTTACAATCCAACACTAATACAAAATACAAAATACAAAATGCTACCCCAAAGACCTAATGTCTTATCATGTGCACTGCAGATGTGAGGTGACTCTGGACTCTGGATGCAGATTTGAAGTCTCACCCGGTCTGATGTTTGCTAGGCTCCCTAGCTAGGTCTCCAGTACCTGCGCATGGCAAAAGCGACGCGCTAAGTAATTCTGCTTAGTGGTGACAATATAAAATAAAATAAAATAAAATAAGTAAGCAGAATGTATGTTTACATTTTTTGGTAGACTTAATTTCTGATATTTATTGCAGTATTATTCGATTAAAATTTGGTAAAATTTATTATCATTGCCCGAGTAACCCATACTAGTCGACTAGACTAGATAAATGGGTAAACTGGCACTGGGTTCTAAGTACCTCGGACCATCACACCATCAGTCACATTGTGCCTCCCGGTGTGCAATAGAACAGCTAATAAGTTGTAATAATTATCAGGGATAAAACCCGAGTGTAACAACTCAAATGACATAGCCAAAGGCTATTATGTCACAGAATGGCATGGGAAGCCATGAAACACAGAATAGCATGAAGCCAAATGCAGCACTGCTAACAGAACCCTATTGGCATGTCAACTAATCCAAACCAATCTTGCTAGGTGTACTAGAGCATGTTACACTTTTAAATTGTATAATTCTAGAAATTTAAGTTTAAGTGTTACTATTCATTTCATTAGTCAACTAAAATATTGATTTTTGCATAGGCACTAGGTACATTGGTTTTAATACTCCCAACATACCACATTTTGCATTCTAAAATTGTTGGTATTGATTGCCAATACCATTTCTAAACTTAATGTTAATTGGACAGAATTTTCAGTTTTCATGCTTTGTTTTACTATTCCATTAGTCATTTTTGCAGTGGGAATTTGGCAAAATAATCAACATGAAAGTTGTTCGTTATTTTGTCTAGTTGCATTTTTTTTTTGAATCACTCCATTTGGAGTTTTTTAGCTTAAGTTATGGCCCAAAAACCACAACTGGCTGGATTGAAATTTTTCTAGAATTTCTGGACTGACCAAATCTATAGTATTAGGAGTAGTGATTCAGGTCACTTTTTGAATATGTTATGATCATAATTTTGGTTAGGTTTCTTCATAAAAGTTGTTGGTCTATATCTCAACTTGTTGCTGATAAAATTTTAGGTCAATTGGACCTTTCTGCACTGAGTTACGGCCAAATGACTAAATACCGTTCATTTAGTCATTTTGCCCAGGCAGAATGCAGGTCACCCAGATTAGGGTAATCTTTTGGTCAACTTGGTTTGGTTTTCTGGGCATGATTTCTAACCAAAGTTATGCCATTATGTGTCTAGTTTCATGTCCAATTGGCCTTGCACCAATTGAACCTCTACAATTCCAGTTATTGTGGCCCAAACCTACTGGACTCATGCCCAGTCCTGTAGGTCACGAAGGGCAGCCACACCAACCTCAAATCCTACTACACAATTCACTTCATTTTTTATTCAAACAAAACCAAATGGTCACTAATTAACCATTAAAACCTACTTCCATCATCACATAATCAAAGTCTCATTTTCCACCCCAAACCCTAACTCAAACAATTAAAACCATGCATTATCATTGCATTTCATCAATCCACTTAAGAGATACATATTGAGGGCAGCCATACTAGCATGTTAGCTCCATAAAAATCATCACAATCATACCGTAACCAAGGCTGCTAAAATTTAGGGATGGCATACAAATGGTATTTCATGAATTTCTTTGTCATTTGCACTCATTCATAGTCCTTAAACATTAATTTAAAGTGAAAACCAAAGTTAGGTCACAAACATCTAATGGAGTGAGATTTCCCACTTGCTAGGGTTCCTCTTTTTCCTTTCTTTTTGCTCCCAAAAGACTCTCCAAGGTGTAAAAACACTTTTTTGTGTTGAGAATATAGGGTTTAGTGGGACAAAAGCTAGGGAAATCAAGCTTTGAAAAGCTTGCTTAAGGTTGGCTATAGAGGGATGGGTGACGACAAGAAGAAGAATGGAGAAGGAGTTCTAATTTTTTTTTTTCATTTTTCAACCCACTTAGTCTCTTTTAAATAAACTTATGCCATGTGTCAACATTGGATTGGTTGGGAGAATTTTAATGACATCATTATGATGTCATAATTCTATTTTCTTTCATTTTCTTTCCTTTTCTTGTTTATTTAATTTCAATTAAATTTTTAACAATATTTATTCATATTTTATGTTATATAAATTTTTTATTTAACTGGAAAAGTCGGCCAAAAATCATCTCTGAAGACGAAATGACCAAAATACCCTCCCGTTTGGCTTAATGAGCCAAAATTGTGTGTACCAATAGAAAAATTTTTCTAAGCATTTCCTTGGCATTATAATGCCATAAGAACCTCAATGACCCTTCTCTGGAGTCCAAATAATTATTTTATATTTTTTCCCCTGGGTTTAGGGTTGCTAACGGCCTTCACCGTCACTTCTCCATTGGGTTACTCATCCCTGGGGTTTCGGCTCGTTTAACCTTAGTGTATTTAGTTTCTAAAAATTTTCCTTGATTTTTATGAGCATTATTTAGTTTCTTTACAACTCCTTACTCTAGTCTATTTATAATTTCAAACATTCTAGCTGTCTGGATCAACATTGGTCACTAGAACAGTAGACTGTACAGACTAGCTAAAGTGAGGATGTTACATCATCCTCCTTCCACTTGTCCAAAGTTTCATGTTCCTCTGGAGTGGCCTCTGGAGGTAAGGGACCAGGAACATTTGAGTCTAGAACATATCCTATATGTTCAAGGTTCAGGACAGGTTTCAAATTTCTTAGCCAATCAGACAGATTAGGTCCTGTCAACCTATTGTGATCAAGTATGCTTGCAAGGATATTGGATGGTGCTGGTTGTTCTGTGCTCATTATTATCAGAAAATTAACTGCAAAAAATAACCAGATTAATTAGTAAATGTATTATGTAATTAACCAAAATGATTATGGTCTTTTAATCAAATTGGTCCTCCCACTAACTTAGCGAATCCTACACTTCCAAAGTAGAAAAAGGAAATCCTAGTTGGATGGATTTCTAGTGGGTGATTGAATTCTTATAATTCTATTGATCATCCTCAGGTACATCCATTATTGGAATTACAATAAACTATAAGTGAGCAACTCCTTGCCCATCACATCTCATGTGAGGTTCAATCCTTTACCTAGCCCTTAATGCTCAAAATCTCAAGTACATCCATTATTGACTTATCTTGCATTAGTTAAGTTGATCTCATTGAGCCAGTAATTATGAAAATAATTTTATTGTCCTCAGGTACATCCAATATTGGCCACCAAACCATTTACATATTCACAACATCTCATGCTTAATAATTATTCTTAAGAATATCTCTTAAATTAATTGCATCATATGCAACTATTTAAAATTTCTTAAAATAATTGCCCCAATGGAGGGCCCATGTTATAATTACTTTAATTATAGCATTTCCAACTTAATCATTTGTTTGGAAGATTTTATGGTCATCCTAATTACTATTAAGGTCTTACTTTGCACATTATCCATTTAGCATGCGTATATCATATACTTGCATACATTCCCATACATCTCATGCATTCATGGATAAACAATAAATAAATATGGTATGTGAAGGAACGGAAGCGTGAAAAACACAAGATTATACCATTGAATTCAAAAATTTTCACCTAGGGTCACAAGCACCATGCAAGATTTATTTTTATCTATTTGATTTCAATGATAAACAACATATTAAAACTCTTTTAATATGTTTTTGGATCTGTATTTGCCATTTAAGATTTTAAAATTAATCAGATTAATTTTAGAACCCTAGATTAAATCAAGAACGATTACTAACCTCTTGATGTGTTTGAGATTCATCTTGAGGACACCGGATGTTGTCCCTCTAGCTTGTCCACACCAAGAACACCTATGGCAGCCCTTGAACAGCTTCTAAAGCCTTTTCTATTAATTAGAAATTCAAGTTACGCCTTTTAAGATTAGAGATGCAAGCAGGACACTAGAAACAAATTCTAGTGTTCTTAATTCAAGAGATTGATCGCTAATCTCTTTGAAATGATGAGAGATGAAGAGAAATAGCTGGAGAGGCTCAAAGTGGCGTGACATATGAGAGGAGAGGCTGCTGGTTATGTTTTCTTTTCATAACCCCACTTAAATAGCTAGGTTAACACATTAAACCCTAGCCACATGTCACCTTTTGATTAGCTCTAGGTTTAAGTGACCCAATCACATTGTGCCAAGTGTCAAACCTATATTTAATCTTGATTTTAATCATCTTACATGATTAAAAATATTTGCAAGCTTATGTGTTATGCCATGTGTCACCATCTCATGGTGCCACGTGTCACAATAAAATGACCAAAATGCCCTGTCTTAATTTTGAGTTCTTAACCCAAAATAATTATTTTCTTCTTCTAATTAATTTATATCAAATATAAATTAATTAATTAATCTCTATTAATTAATTTCTCATCAATTAAATTCATATTTAAACACTTTAAATATAAATTTAATTTATACTACATCAATAATCTAGATTTGGTTTCAAGTCATGCTAGGGACTTTGCAATTTTATTGCAAACCAAATCTATTTAATTAATCAATTAAACTCTTTAATTAATTAATTAAATCATATTTAAATAGGTGATAACTTGTGTATGTGTGTGACTTACTAGGCTCATCACTAATTGGCAATGAGACATGATATCAACTCTTAATATCATCGAACTCTTTCTTACCATAAATGATTTCTCTAAATCATTTTATGAACCTCATAGACCATGGTTAACACCTAGCATAGCATGCCATGGCCACCCAATTAGTAATAAGATTTACCTTAAATGAACCTATAATCATATGTTACCATGCACTAGAATCTCTCTGTTACAAAATCCCAACTCAATTTGAGTCATGGTTTATGTCAAACTCCATTTGCTATGAATATTATGTTCTCTTTTAATTCCAGTTCTTGATTAAAGATTTTTCTCATCGAAACTCTTTTACAATAAATCTATCTGTCTGGCCAGGAACTTGAAACATCAAGAACAATTAAATGAACATAGGATTTTATCTCTATTTACTTAGAGGAACAGATTCCTTCTTGATCAACACCTACCTCCATATATAACTAGCAGAGCCAACACATGCCCATATACCCATACATAGTACAAGTATGAAAGCGATCAAACTCAAACTACCTATATACAAGATAAGTGCTATCTCAGTCTAAAGATTATATGCATCGATATGATTTATGACAAAACATTGACAAGAGTAAACTCCATGTGCTTGTCATAAGTGTCACTACTTATCATTTATAAGTGCCTATCATGTTTGTTATATGGCATGAGACTCACCATTCCATCTTATTTATATCTCATATAAATAACTTGGGAACAAACATGAATACAATCTTTCTGGATAAGTCATGTCCTTATTATGAAGTATCCTCGATTGTGAACCTATTTATGATACTTTGTGCTAGAAATATTGTCACTCATATTCTTAACAACTTAAGAATAATATTTCTAACAAAATATCAATGGACCTTTTCTATTACACATAAATATATTATGTAAACGGAAAAGTGGAAATGCCTTTTATTATTAAAAATATGTACAAGATACATACTAAATGATATGCTCTAGGGCATACTACTAACAGTATGATCATGGACTTTTCTAAGGGATTCAATTCTGAGCCACCAAGAATTGAATCAGGGCATTCTTAGGTGCATTTCATTCATTCATATTACAAGAGTTGCTGAAGGAGTACATAATCAACACTTGATATTGAATTCCTCCCACCAATGCTCTTGACCTCCTTGTTTTTCTTGCAATCCAATTACATAGTAATCCTTGGCATACCAAGGTGAATTTACAAGAACTAAATAAATGAAATTATAACCCAAAAATTATTACAGCTTTATTAATACATGCCCAAAATAAATTAAAATAAATTAATTAATTTACAACCCAAAGAAATATAAAAGAAATAAATCCAATCACATTGGTTTTTTATAGTCCATGATCATCCATCATGCATATCACTATTTAACAATTAAATAAAACATACATACTTAAATTAAATTGAATATCTCATATTCAACTTAAAAATCCAGATTTGAATATGATTCAAACAAATTTAAAAATTCAGATTTGAATCACATTCAAACAAATTTAAAAATTCAGATTTGAATCATATTCAAACAAATTAAAAAATTCAAATTTGAATCACATTCAAACAACTTTAAAAATTCAAATTTGAATCACATTCAAACAATTTTTAAAATTTAGATTTGAATCACATTAAAAAAATTTTAAAAATTCAGATTTGAATTACATTCAAACAATTTTTAAAATTCAGATTTGAATCAAAATTTAATTGTGTGAATAAAACTCTAATTAAACAATTTAATTAGACATAAAATGGAATTATGAGCATTAGATCATACAATAATTGCACAAATATTGCCCAAAACCATGCGCACCATAAGGGATGAACAAACCTTACACACACATGGTGTCCCATCCAAGCCGCCACCTTTTTTCATTGCAACCAGTAATGGATCTTTCATCTCATGATCATACCACACAATTAAATCATATAATCAACAATCTAAATGGCAAATATAGCGGCTCTGATACAAATTGAAGGAGCAGAAGTATGAAAAAAACAAGTTTAGATCATTGAAATTCAAAATTTTTCACCTAGGGCACATGCATCATGCAAGATTTATTTTTATCTATTTGATTTCAATGATAAATAGTGTATTAAAACTCTTTTAATATATTTTTGGATCTACATTTTCCATTTAAGATTTTAGAATTAACAGATTAATCCAGTAAAACCCTAAATTAGATCAAGAACAAGTGTACTAACCTTTTGATGCACTGCAGTGTATTTGGCACCTTTGGGATGCGTCTTTAGGACACCAGATGTTGTCCCTCTAGCTTGTCCACACCAAGATCACCTATGGCAGCCCTTGAACAGCTTCTAAAGCTTTTTCTATGAATTAGAAAATTAAGTTTTGCCTTTTGAGAGATTACAGATATAAACAGGACACTAGAAACAATTTCTAGTATTTTTAATTCGAGAGATTGTTTGCTAATCTCTTTGAATTGATGAGAGATGAAGAAGAAGAGGGGAGAGGGAAGCCAAGGGTGGTGGCACGAAGAGAGAATGGCAGCTTGTTTTTTTGTTCTTTCATCCTTACACTTATATAGCTACGTCACCACTTAAAACCCTTGCCACATGTCACATTCTGATTGGTTATAGGTTTAATTGACCCAATGACATTGTGCCAAGTGTCAAACCTATATTAAATCTTGACTTTGATCATCTTACATAATTAAAAGACATATGACAAGTTTATATGTAGTGCCATGTGTCACCATCTCATGGTGCCACGTGTGGCACCATGTCACCCTATGAAATGACCAAAATACCCCTGTGTCTTAATTTTGAGTTCTCAACCCAAAATAATTATTTTTCTTCTTCTAATCAATTTATATCAAATATAAATTAATTAATTAATCTCTATTAATTAATTTCTCATTAATTAAATTCATATTTAAACACTTTAAATATAAATTTAACTTATATTATACATCCAATAACCTAAATTTGGTTTCAAGTCATGCTAGGGACTTTGCAATCTAATTGTAAACTAAACTTATTTAATTAATCAATTAAAATCTTTAATTAATTAATTAAATCATATTTAATTTGGTGATTACTTGTGTAAGTGTGTGACTTACTAGGCTCATCACTAATTGGCAATGAGACATGATATCAACTCTTAATAGCATCAGAACTCTTTCTTACCATAAATGATTTCTCTAAATCATTTTATGCATCTCATAGACCATGGTTAACACCTAGCATAGCATGCCATGGCCACCCAATTAGTAATAAGGTTTACCTTAAATGAACCTATAATCATATGTTACCATGCACTAGAATCTCTCTATTACAAAATCCCAATTCGAGCTGGAGTCATGGTTTATGTCAAACCCCGTTTGCTATGAATATTATATTCTCTTTTAATTTCAGTTCTTAATTAAAAAGATTTTTCTCATTAGAAACTCTTTCCTGATTAAATCTATCTGTCCTGGCCAGGAACTTGAAACATCAAGAACAATTAAATGAACATCGGATTTTATCCCTATTTACTTAGAGGAACAAATTCCACCTTGATCAACACCTACCTCCATATATAACTAGTAGGAGCCAACACATGCCCATATACCCGTACACAGTACAAGTATGAAAACAGTATCAAACTCAAACCACCTATATACAAGATAACTGTGCTATCTCAGGTTTAAAGATTATATGCACTAATATGATTTATGACAATACATTGACAGGAGTGAACTCCATGTGCTTGTCATAAATGTCATTGGTTCGGCCTACTTATCATGTATAAGTGCCTATCATGTTTGTTATATGGCATGAGACTCACCATTCCATTTTATTTACATCTCATATAAATAACTTGGGAACAAACATGATTGTAATCTTTCTAGATAAGTCATGTCCTTATTGTGAAGTATCCTCGATTATGAACCAATTTATGATACCTTGTGCTAGAAATACTGTCACTCATATTCTTAATAACTTAAGAATAATATTTCTAACAAAATATCAATGGACCTTTTCTTTTACACATAAATATATTATGTAAACTGAAAAGTGAAAATGCCTTTTATTAATAAAATATGTATAAGATACATACTAAATGATATGCTCTAGGGCATACTGCTAACATTCTGGGCATTGGTGCCTTCATAAGAGTTGTAGCTCTATGTCTAAGCTTTCCATTGATATAAATTTCAGGTCATTTAGACCTGTTTTGAGTGAGTTATGGCCAGTTGAATTGTTACTATTTATATGGTCAATTTCTGGGCTTGCATGGTTGTAATTTCGAATTTGGTCATTTTTAAGGTCAGTTTCTAGGCACAATTTTAGCAACATCTCTATATAAAAGTTGGCCTATTTTGTGTCTAGTTTCACCTTTCATTGGCCTCATACCAATTGGGATCACAATTTTGCACTTATAACCTAATTTAAGTACTGCCAATAATACATAACCTACACATGTAAATCACACTCCAAGTTTGACAATTCTCCTCCTCCCAATACTTCAATATTCATTTATGGCACTTCTATATATATTCAACACAATTCCAGCAAAGCAATTTGGGCAAAACACTCAAGTGCTCAATGCACACAATACACCATTAATGTTTAACATTTAATTCAATCCAAATTCAATATACATCAACACCTAAATTACACATACACTTCCATGGCAATTACACATACTGCTCCCAATTCAACACCGTCATAATTCATTAATAAATTTCATAAATTCACATACAATTTCATGAGGTTAAAGGCTGCCCAATGTGGCAGTTTACTAAGGTATCAAAGTCCCCTTTTAAACCCCTAAATTCAAGCACTAACATACACATACATGGGCATTAACTTGCTACAACTTCAATTTGAGTTAATCAATCTTAATTCCCATCAATTAGAGGTAAGAAAAACTCAAACAAACCAAGCTTTCATGTCTGCCAAAAATGGCTCCATCCACTTACTCAACAATTAAGCAAAGTTTCTTCACCAAACAATATTCCTCAACCTAAACACCATTTTTACTAAAGGAAGGAGAAGGAATTGGACACTTACCTTTTGAGAGTTTCTTAAAAACTCACTAAATCCCTTCCTTCTCGCTCCCAAAAGCTGCCTCAAGGTGAGTGTGCAAGCTTTAATGAAAAAACCAAGTGGAAATAATGGCTAAATCAATGGTGCATGAGCTTACTCACTTTCGGCCATGGAGTTTCTTTCATGGAGGAATTCGGCTGGTTATTTCTCAAGGTTGAAGATGAGTATTCTTCTGTCCCAAAGTCTTATATATGTGTCCCAATTTATGAGCTAGTGGAGCACTAACTTTAATTTAATGTTTAATTATTCAAAGTTTCATAATTTGTATTTATGCCCCATTTCTTTCACTATTAATATAATGTACCACATTTTAATTTTTCATGACATTTTCAAAGTGTAATACCACTTATTTTAATGGACATTGAGGTCAAAAGGCAACTCTGGGTGTCAAATGACCAAAATGCCCTTCTTCGGATTGTATTCTCGATTTTTCGGTAACATCGATTTTTGTCGGTTTCTCAATTTTTTATTGTTTTCTTTACATTAATTTAATTACACCTCAATAAACCTTTAATTATGTCCCGAAATTTAATTCTGAGGTTTCTCCACGGTCCTGGGGTTGGCAATTGCCTTTGCCGTAACTTCTCAGTGAGGTCATCCATCGCTATGGTGCCGGCCCGTTTAACCTAGTTTCATTTTCTCTCTTTTATTTTTCTTGTATTTTCTTTTTATTTATTTCATCATTATATGTCTGTTTACTATCAGTGAAATGTAGTTCCAGACATCCTGACTTGTCTGGACAGACATTAGGTCACCGGAGCAGCAGAATGTACGGACTACGTATAGTGAGGATGTTATAGTAGAAAATAGGATTACAAAATTGAAGAAAATAGGAACTTTCTTATTAGCTTTTCATAGTAACCTATAACAGATGACATATAGATTGGATAGTGGGACTCATGACACTAACTACTTAGTGGTTCTGGTCAGTTTAGCACAGGCTTATATTCTTGGTACTGATCACCTAGTGGCTTTGACCAGTATAACACTGATTTTCATTCTCAGTATTGACCGCTCGATGGCTCTGGCCAGTATAACACTGATTTTCATTCTCGGTACTGATTACTCAGTGGCTCTAACCGTTAGCATACCCACTTATCCAATCCTATACCCATTGTCGAGGCTTACTTAGCTCAACTTTCATAATTAATATTCATTCAACATTCTTTGTTCCCATAATTGTCAAGTTATGTGTGCTAACATTCTCATGCCATTTCCGTATTTGCATAGCCTATGCATTCAAGTATGCTAAATACATGTATAACTTACATTGATAAGGAACATAGCAAAATTTAGCAAATTTTTGAATGTACATATTGTTTCCATCCAAAATTAGACCAAGTAAATGCAAGAATTAGCTTATGCTTTCTGTATAAGATTTTTAGATTTATGTTTTAACTTTCATTTGGTCTTTTCTTCACTTGGTTTTGATTTATAGATCACAAGTTATGACCAAATAAGCAGGATCTAGTCAGATTACAATTTTCTTCCAGAATACAAGGCAAATTCTGGATAGGTTTTAGAACTAAATTTCAATCAAGTTTCAGTCACAATTTGTGAAATTGGTTCTCATGAAAGTTGTTCCTCTATGTCTTAGCTTTCCAAAAAAGTAAGATTCACCTCATTTGGAATTTTATATAGTGAGTTATGTCTAAGCAAATAGGACATGTTCAGATACATTCTTTACTAATCGTAGGATAGGTTCTGGGTAGTTTTGGAGTCCATATTTAAACAAGTTACAACTAGAATTTGTCATTTTATTCTTCATGAAAGTTTTTTCTTTATATCTTAGCTTTTTAACAAATTAAGAATCACATCATTTAGAGTTTCTTAGGGTAAGTTATACCCATTTTACTCTAGATTATTCAGGTGCAATTCTCCTAGGTTTCAGGTTTTATAACTCAATTTCTAGCAATTTTTCAAGCTATTTACATATAGAATTTGAGCAACTTATCTTCATAAAAGTTTTAGAATTATATCTTAGCTTTAATTTGCCACAAGTTTCAGGTCATTTAGTGTCACATCTTACCCCACTGTAAGGCATAACATGATCCCATAGCATATATAATAAATTACAAAACTATGTCCCCTGATAATCTATTAAATATACTACAAGGGATTTTGAACCAATCCATTTCTTGTTTAAGTGAAAATAAGGGTGAAAGAGTTATTAAAATGCCTTTAGAATAGGTACATACCATACAGTTCATTTAGAATTTGTCTAGTAGTTTTAAGATTTTTTTTTTTTAAAAAAATTTCGACAGAGTGATGGCTAAAAATAAAACAAACAGTTCTTCAAAACCTATTAAAAACATTTTATAAAATTCTATCATCCACAAATTAACTCAATCAAACTCCTTTCACTCAACCACACCAAGCAATGGTGATCATCACATATACAATTTAAAATGGAACTTAAGTACAGATTTACAAACTCAAAAGATAGACAAATATTATTACAAATTCTTTTGTATAGCTGCTCATTTGTCTATTAGATACATATGAACTAAATTACATCCAAAAATGAATTTACAAGGGTATAAATAATATACCTGAGAAAGATCCCAAAATAAGCTTTAATCTCAGCTACTAGCAGCTCACTCTACTGCTTTGCCCTTCTCCTTATCTGTGATAGCATAAACAAGCTATCGCTGAGTATTATACTCAGTAGTGTACAATTTAAAATTTTAAAGTTCCATACAAATATAATTTATCAAAACTAAATCAATCATAATTTTTAACACATGAAAAATATCATATAATTTTAAACTAGGAGAATCATTTATTGAAAATCACATTTGTATGCCAAATAATCATATAACACACTTTTGCTGAAAACTGCACAGTTTAGAACATGACACAAATTTCTAATTCATCCCAATAACCAAAGGCTAATGGGGAATACAAGGGCTAGCTAGCATATATATGAGTACTCATTCAATTCGTCCTCAACTGGCACACACCTCAACACTTCAGCCAAAGAGGAAAAACAAATCCAATTCATCTCACTAGGCAAGCTAGTGAGGAATACAAAACACAGTCATGTCAACTGTGGTTTCAAACCATATTCAATAATTTTCCATTTATCAAAGATATTTATCAACTCACAATTATGTTTCATTCAAAATAATTACCCAAAAAGGGTTAACAACACACCATTTTCACAAATCATAATTCTCAATGTAATACAATCACAACTCATTCATACAAGTTTCTTTAAATCAATTGTAATTTGGAAAACAAAGGAAAAAGGGTAGTTGTGCACAAACCTCTTTATCCTCTTCTCACTTAGTTCAACTTTCCCTCTCCTTATGAGGCTCCTTTTCCACTGAAAATATACAATGGAGATGTCTCAATTCCCAATTTAACTACCATTAATAGTCAATTAATTAAATGCCTAATGAATGCCTAAGTTACTTAAGCAATCTCACAGAGTTTAGGTTCTGGATAGATTTATGCCCTGAATTTTGAACCCAATTTCAACTTAGTTCTAGTCATAATTTGGTGAGGTTTCTTCATGAAAATTGTACCTCTATGTCTTAGTTTTATCTTCCAATTTAAATCACTTTTGGAGTTTCGTAGCTCTAGTTATAGTCAATTAATTAAGACTAGTTCACTAACCTTTTGCTGTTCCAGAACCTGGCAGATTCTAAAACCTCACTTTGTCCAGCCAATTGGACCAGTTACAATCATATTTTGGCCTAATGTTCCCCATATGAGTTATTCTCCCATGTGTCTTGGTCACACAGGTTTAAAATCATAATTTTTTAAGTTATGTATGGTGAGTTGTAGCAATTTAACTAACCTGGACTCATAAACCCTGTGCATCAGGATTTCAAGTTCAGGTCAGTGTTTTGCATTTTATATTTGAGGTCCTTATCCTCAGAATTTGGGTAAGGTTTCTAAACCAAAGTTGTATCCTTAAGTCTTAGGTTTTCAGATTATTTGGCTCATCCCATTTGGAATTTTCTAATGAAAGTTATGATGTAATTACTATCCTGGGGTCAAAAGGCTAAAATGATTCCAGTACAGGAATTCCAGATTCAGAAATCCTGAATTTTCTTAACAATTTCCCTAAGTTGTTTTAGGATTTAGGTTTTGGCCAAAACATCAAAGTTGTAGTTTTAGGTCTGATGAAGATTTTGTTTTTTGAATCACTACATTTGCAATTTTGTAGCCCAAATTATGGCATTTTTTCCAAAATTGGTCAGATGGCCATTTTTCCAGGATTTCTAGGTTAAGTTTGGTTCTGGCAGATTTCAGGGACTAAATTTACCTAGCAATTTGGCTAACTTAGGGTTATTATTTGGGTACATGATCCCCATAAGAAGTATTATACTATGTCCAATATTTTCATAGGTTCAAGAATCATGTCATTTGGAGCTTTCTACAAAAAGTTATGCCTATTTGAATATTTACTGTTCATTTAGTCAATTCTGGTCAGGTCCAGAACACCAATTTCGAATTCAAGCAAATTTTAGACCAATGTATGGTCAATTTTTGGGCAAGGTTTCTTCATGAAAATTGTGGCATTTGGTCTTAAGTTTTATCTCCAATTAACCTCACACAAATTAGAGTTGTCTAGCTCTACTTATAACCATGAAAGCACACTGGACTCAGAGGTCCAGAATTTCCAGCAACCCAACAACCACTCATCCATCAATTCCATTCCATAATTCACATCAATTCTCTATCCAAAACATACCAAATGACCACAATTAAGCATGATAAACATCAATTGGTCAACATTTCACAAAACCCTAATTCTCACCAAACCCTAATTTTCCCCCAATTTCACAATTCATGCAACTCATGAAATCTCAACTCATTAACCTTATATACAACTTTAACTAAGGTAGAATTTGTGTTCAAATTAAATTAAACACATCAAACCCTAAGGTCCCATGGCTGGCCTAAATTCACACATCAATAATCAAGCATAATTTTTCCATTTTTCATGCTATTTTCTACTTAACCACCCTTAGTTCCATGCCTACATACTTAATCAACTAGAGGGATGGCATACCTCAATTGAATCTCTTCCAAACTTGAATTTCCTTCACTCTTTCTTGTCTTTCTTTCTTCTAATCTTCAAATCAAGGTTTAATTTGGGATTTTCTAGTTCCCAATAGTTTCACAATAATCCCTTGACCTAGAATGTCATGGGGTCCAACACAATTAGGGTAGCAACTGAGCTCGCAGTAGCTTCTTGGGTCAGTCACCATTGCTGGGACCTCAGCTCATTTAACCCATATGTGCTTCATTCCTTTTATTTTTATCCACCTTCATTTGATCTTTATCAATGTTATTTATGACTTCTCTATATAATTTAAGTTTAATTCTAGACATTCTAACTGTCCGGACAGACATTGATCACTGAAACAGTGAAATGAATGGACTACTTAACATGAGGGTGTTACATTTAGAATTATAGAACTCAAGATATGGACTTAGAAGTCCAGTCTGGTCAAATTCGGCCAGATTGCTTAACATACCCATTCAGAAGGCATACATCAACACAAACCAAGAATATTTAAAATAAAATAAATCTTCGTGCTAAGCTAAATAGCTTAGTGGTGCACTCTTAATTTAAAATAAAATAATTTTCCTTATGCACACTAACACATAATATACTCATCATATTAATACATGAGTATTTAAAAGTTTTTAAAACAAATATATAACATCATGACATAAAGATAAGTCAATAAATCCATACTTATTAATCATACCATTTAATGAGGTTAAATGCACTTTATTATATCTTATTGAAATTATTATCTCTAAGATCATGATTGTGGACTTTACTTCAATATTCATAGTAACCTGTGATAGACGACATATAAATTGGATAACGGGACTTATGACACTGACCACTCGGTGGTTTTGGTTGGTTTAGCACAGGCTTACATTCTTAGTACTGATCACTCGGTGGCTCTGACCAGTATAACACTGATTTTCATTCTCGGTACTGACCACTTGGTGGCTCTGATCATTAGCATGCCCACTTATCGAATCATATACCCAATGTCTAGGCTTACTTGGCTCAACTTTTATAATTAATATTCATTCAATATTCTTGGTTCTTATAATTATCAAGCTATGAGTGCTAACATTCTCATGCCATTTCCATATTTGCATGGCCTTTGCATTCAAGCATGCTAAATACATGTATAACTTGTATTGATAAGGAACATAACAAAATCTTGCAAATTTCTAAATGTATATACCGATTCCATCTGAAATCAGACCAAGTAAATGCAAGAATTAGCTTATGCTTTCTCCATAAGATTTGTAGATTTATGTTTTAGCTTTCAGTTGGTTTTTGAATCACTTAGTTCTGATCTGTATATCACAAGTTATGACCAAATAAGCAGGATCTGGTTAGATTGCCTTTTTCTTCCAGAATACAGGACAAATTCTAGATAGGTTTCAGAACTCAATTTCAATCAAGTTTCAGTCACAATTTGTCAAATTGGTCCTCATGAAAGTTGTTCCTATGTGTCTTAGCTTTCCAACAAGGTAAGATTCACCTCATTTGAAATTTAATACAGTGAGTTATGTCCAATCAAACAGGACATGGTCAGATACATTCTTAACTAATTACAGGATAGGTTCTGGGTAGTTTTTGGAGTAAGGATTTGAACAAGTTGCAATTAGAATTTGTCATTTTGTTCTACATAAAAGTTTTTTCTTTATGTCTTAGCTTTTCAAAAAATCAAGAATCACATCATTTGGAGTTTCCTAGGGTAATTTATACCCATTTTACTCTGAATTATTCACGGTGCTCTGCTCTCAGGTTCCAGGTTTTGTAACTCAACTTCTAGCAATTTTCAATGTATTTACGCATAAAATTTGAGCAACTCGTCTTCATGAAAGCTTTAGATTATATCTTAGCTTTAATTTGCCATAAGTTTTAGGTCATTTAGAATTATAAAACTCAAGATATGGACTTAGAAGTCCAGTCTAGTCAACTCGGTTAGATTGCTTAACATACCCATCCACAAGGCATACATCAACACAAACCAAGCAACATGACTTCAAATAGGCACTACATCATTTACACACACTAAACATCATTTTTCTATCTATAAATTAGACAATTATATTCAATTTGGCCAAAATCCTAGTAGCATGAAAGCCCTAAATAGCAGATTTTTAAGGAAGTATCAAGGAATTAAGAGTGCACATACCCAAATTTAAGCTCCTAATCTGTAACATCCCCATTGTACGGGTTCTGTACATTCTGTTGCTCTAGTGGCCAAATAACAGTCTAGGCAAGTCAGGATGTCTGGAACTACACTTCGGTGATAGTGAACAGACATATAATGATGAAATAAATAAAAAGAAAATACAAGAAAAATCAAAGAAAAGTGAAAGAGAGAAAATGAAGCTAAGTTAAACGAGCTGGCACTGCAGCGATGGGTGATCGTACCGGGAAGGCTGTTGTTGACCCCAAGACCACGAGGAACCCTCGAAATTAAATTTTGAGACATAAATAAAGGTTTATTGAAATGCAATTGACACTAGAAATATCAAAGAAAAATTAATAAATTAGTACAAAGAAAAATGAAAAATTGAGAAATAGACAAAAATCGATGTTACCGAAAAAACGAGAATATAACCCGAAGTGGGGCATTTTGGTTATTTGACACCTAGAGTTGCCTTTTGAACTAAATGTCCATTAAAAATAAATGATATTGCACTTAGAAAATATCATGAAAAATTAAATTGTGATACATTATAAGAATAGTGAAAGAAATGGAGGTTAAACTTAGGATAATTAAAAGTTTAATTATATATATATATATATTAAGTTAATGGACCACTAGGGGAGTATTTTAAACACCTAAATGGACATGTGTAATCCCATAACATCTTCTTCTTCCTCATAACTCACTTTGGCCGAATTCCATCTCCTCCCAAAACCACCATTAACGTCCCAAGCAAAAGCTTCACATCCACCATGAATAAGCCATAGTTTCCTCAAGCTCCTTCACTAAAGTTGGTCTACACCTCTTGGGCAGATTATAGGGAACAAAAAGGAAGAAATTTGGTGAAGTTTTAACAAGCTCCAAAAGTGGTAAGTGTCCAAAACCTCTCCCTTGCTTTAGTAAACCTTGTGTTTAGGTTGAAGTGAGTATTTTGGTGAAGAGAAATGAAGAAAAAATTGAGAAATGAAATGGTCCATTTTCGACAGCCATGAATATGTGTTGTATTTAAGTTTTTCTTACCTCTAATGGATGGGAATTATGGTTGATTAACTCAAATGGAAGATGTAGTAAGTTAAAATCTAAGTATGTGCATGTAGTGCTTGAATTAAGGGTGTGAAATGGAACCTTAATGCTTTGAGCAAACTGTCATGTTTGGCAGCCCATAATAGCATGAATTTGTGTGTGAATATGAAGTTTATTAATGAAATATGATAGTGTTAAATTGTGGTCAGCATGTGTAAATGATATTGAAGTATGAGTATGTTGAAGTGTATGTGTAATATTGACATTGAGATATGTTGAATTTTGGTTGAAGTGAATGTTGAACTTAATGATGAATTGTGTGCATTGAGCACTTGAATGTTCTATCCAAAATTGTTGCTGGAATTGTGTACAATATATATATATATATATATATATATATATATATATATATATATGGAAGTGTCATTGATTGAATATTGAAGTAATGAGGAGGAGAAGGAATATCAAATTGGAAGTGTATGTGTTTTGTGCAGGTTGTGTATTGATGGCAGTACCTAAATTAGGTCATAAGTGCCAAACTGTAAACCCAATTGGTATGAAGCCAATGGGGGGTGAAACTAGACACCAAATAGGCCAACTTTCATGTAGAAATGTTGCCAAAATTCTGCCTAGAAACTGACCTTAAAAATGACCAAATCCAGAATTGCAACTTTGCAACCCAGATTTTTTACCATAAGAACAGTAATCATTAGGATGACCATAACTCACACAAAACAGGTCCAATTGACCTGGAATTTTTACCATGGATAGCTTAGACATAGAGCTACAATTCTTATGAAGACACCAAAGCCCAGAAATGGCCAGAACCAAGTCAAATAGCTTGCACAAGTTCGGGCACCAAAACTGCCAGAACTAAAAGTGACCTAAAATTGACCAAATTTTACACTAAAGATGCAATCTGTCCAGCTTTAGTAAATTGACCATATCTTGGTCTATACAACTCAGAATAACCTAAAATTTTGCCTCGAGTGCAATAAGGCATAGAGCTAAAATTTTGCTTCTTTGAACAGAAGCTAAAAACCAAGAGAAATAGGACTTTAAGCTAGACCAATCTAGCACACCAAAAATTGAGAATTTGACATTTACATACAATGATGCTTGAAGCAATTTGGCAATGAATGCCAACTTATAAAATGGTAAATTACACTATATTGGCAGCATATTAAATTACAATATGTGACATGTTGATGCTAGAAACAACTTATCCATAATACCTAAAAAGGTCAACATATGCATTGACTTATGAATTACATAATAGCTAGTAAGCTCTAAAAAAATTTGATGAATTAAACAATTAATTTATAATGTGCCCTAGTTTGCCTAGTTGACTAGTTTGGATAGGTTTGCATGCCAATAGGATTCTGACAGCTGTTCTGTAAATGGCTTCATGCCATATTGTGTTTTTATGGCTTATTATGCTGCATTGTGACTTTAGTAGCCTACGGCTATATATATTGTGTATTTATTCTTGGCTTATCGCCAGATTGACTATATGGCTTTTTAGCCACACTATTTGCACACCGAGAGACACTTTGTGACTGATGGTGTAACGGCCCGAGGTACTAGGTACCCAGTGCCAGTATATCTATTTATCCAGTCTGGTCAGTGTATAGGCTACACGAGCAGTTAATTCAAGTACTAATAAATTCAAATAGCTAAATTCAGTCTTCTGACATACTGCACTATCAAAATTAGCAAATATTAAAATGTTAGCAAATAAAAGTAGAATCAGCAACTGCAAAATATATCGATGTTATAAATTCATAAACACTTTATTTACTCTATTTTAGTGTATATTTCTTTATATTTGGCACCACTAAGCAAAATTGCTTAGCGCGTTGCTTTTGTAATCCATAGGTATTGGAGACACAGCTGGGGAGCCCAGCAGACCAACGACCGGGTGAGACATCAAATTTGCATAAGAGTCCAGAGTCATCTGCACTACAATGCATACATGGTAGGACTTAGGATATCTTGTATTTTGTACTTTTGTTGTATTTTTGAAATTCGGCCCTGTATTTTGTAATGTTATGAAAGCTCTAAAGTTTGTAATATTTTGTACATATTAAATAACATGGAGATTTTCTGGATATATTTAAATTATTATAGACTGTAATATGGAACTGTTTAATGACTATAAAAGTCTATTGACTTTACTGAGAAATAGAGACTATGAAATATTTGAGATTTTGATATTATCATATTAAATTGTTTTCAACAGGTTTGGAAGGATAGTTTGTCTGAAATACAGACGGCACCTTGCTAAATTTTTATTACCATTTATGAAACTCTAATTTTATCAAAGTATGAAAATAGTATCAGCATGATATGAATATTACATAAAAGACTTCTTAAAATCAAATTGAGTTCAGTTAATAAAATAATCACCGACTAGGTGTTCCAGCACACAGTGTAGCATGCCTTGCTTGGCTATACTGTTGACGTGTGAGGGGTGTTACATTTAGTGGTATCGGAGCACGATTTAGGCATTTCTGGACATAGATAGTTTGCATATCATGCATTGCATTGTAAGTGTTAAGATGACTCTAATGCAGATCTTTTGATTTGTTTTGTTATTTTGATCATAATATGGACTCCACATCATAGAGAGCGGTCGATGAGGAAGTGGAAAGTCATGCTCCATCTATGACTGAACCAGGAGATAGGAGGGAACCTGCTCCACGATGCAGTGCTCGGCCACATTTCAGCAAATGGCTGAGTTCTTTAGATAGATGGCAGGAGTTATGCCACCACCACCACCTCTACATCAAAAATCTCATATGGAGAAACTCAGGAAGTTCGGAGCAGTGGATTTTCTGGGCAAAAGGGAAGATGATTCTGTCACAGCTGAAAACTGGTTGGACAGAACTAGAAGAGTTTTGAAACAACTTCATTGTACTCCAGAGCAGAATTTAGAAACTACTGTATCACTACTGCAAGATAATGCATACCAATGGTGGGATACAGTAACTAGTGAGGTGCCACCAGAATAGATAACTTGAGACTTCTTTCTCACTGAGTTTAGAAAGAAGTATGTGGGCAGTGTACACCTGGAAGAGAAGAGAAGGGAGTTTATCACCCAACGCCAAAGACAGCTGATAGTGGCTAAATATGAAAGAAAATTTGTCAGACTGAGCCGCTATGGGCGGGAAATAGTCCCTAATAAGGCAAAGAGATGCAAGAGATTTGAGAAAGGACTCAATGAAAACATTAAAGTAATGATTACAGCCTTAGGGATTACAGAGTTTGCCAAATTAGTGGAAGCTGCACTGAAGGTTGAAAAAGTTAGAATGAATGAGCAGAACAGAAGGGACAGAGGCCCAAATCTCAATTTGCACCAAGGAGAGGCCAGTCTACCCCTTCAATGGCTAGCTCTTCAGGGACAGGGTATAGGGGACCAGCTCCAATAGTATATGTTACTTGCCCACATTGCCAAAAATGGCACAAGGGAGAATGTTGGAGGATGATAGGTGCTTGTTTATGGTGTGGATCTACAGACCACCTAATCCGAGATTGTCCTCGCAGAACTGCTACATCGACTTCGGTATCAACTGATAGGCCTGCCCCTCCAGCTCCAAGGGGTAGAAAGTCGAGTAAGGCTGAGGCAGCCGGTACTTCACAGAAACCTGTGTCAGAGTCCGTGAACAGAGCAGAAGGTAGAAAACTAGCCAGAGCCTATGCTATAAGGGTACAGGAGGAACAGGATGCTCCAGATGTCATCAAGGGTACGTTCCTCCTCTATAATACTTTTGTGTATGCATTAGTGGATCCTGGATGTACTCATTCATATATTTGTATCAAGCTGCCCGTAGAAAAGGAAATACCAATAGAGGAAAGTGACCAAGACATCCTGGTCACAAATTTGTTAGACCACAGTGTGGTAGTAAACAAGGTGTATAAGGGCTGTCCATTGATGATTCAAGGGAAAGAGTTCTCAGCAGACTTAATGGAACTGCCTTTCCATGAGTTTGATGTGATTTTGGGAATGGACTAGTTATCCAATCATCAGGCAATAGTAGATTGTAAATTGAAGAGAATCTCTCTGAAAACTGCTGAGAACGAAGAAATAACAGTTGTAGGCAAAAGGATAGATTTCTTATCCAATGTCATCTCAGCTACAGTTGCAAGGAGATGGTTGAAAAAAGGGTGTGAAGTCTATCTGGCACACGTGGTTGACACTAGGCAGGGTAAACTTGACTTGTCTGACATACCCATAGTAAGGGATTTCTCTGAGGTATTTCTTGAGGAATTGCCTAGTTTACCACCAGAAAGGGAAGTTGAATTTGCTATTGAGATTATGCCAGGTATAGCTCTGATTTCAATTACTCCGTATAGGATGGCACCTGCTGAATTGAAAGAGTTAAAAATCCAGCTGCAAGAATTACTAGACAAAGGGTTCATACACCCCTGTGTGTCACCGTGGGGAGCTTCGGTACTGTTTGTTAAGAAGAAAGATGGGACACTGAGGTTATGTGTTGACTACTGGCAGTTAAACAGAGTAACAGTGAAGAACAAGTATCCGTTGCCTAGAATTGACGATCTGTTTGATCAGTTGAAGGGAGTCGGTGTGTTTTCTAAGATTGATCTCAGATCGGGGTATCATCAGCTAAGGGTTAAGGATGCAGATGTGCCTAAAACTGCATTTAGAACCCGGTATCAGCATTATGAATTCTTGGTGATGCCATTTGCATTAACAAACGCTCTAGTAGCATTTATGGACCTTATAAACCGTATCTTCCATCCATACTTAGATCGGTTTGTAGTGGTCTTCGTTGATGACATCCTAGTGTATTCTAAGGATAAAGCAGAACATGATGAGCATTTGAGAATTGTTCTGCAGACTTTAAAAGAGAAGAAACTGTATGCTAAATTGTCCAAGTGTGAGTTCTGGTTGAATGAGATTGCATTCCATGGACATGTAGTATTAGCTAAAGGGATTAGAGTGGATCCCAAGAAGATTGAAGCAGTGATGGAATTGTAGCCTCCCAAAAATACAACCGAGATCAGAAGTTTCTTGGGTTTAGCTGGATATTATAGATGATTTGTAAAGGGATTTTCCTTGATAGCTGCTCCAATGACCAAATTACTACACAAGAATATGAAATTTGACTGGAATGACAAGTGTCAAGCTAGTTTTGAAAGGCTGAAGGCTATATTGACAGAGGTACTAGTGTTAACACAGCCAATGCCTGGAAAAGACTTTGTAGCCTACAGTGATGCCTCACATAATGGGTTAGGGTGTGTACTAATGCAAGAAGGGAAAGTGGTCGCATATGCTTCCAGGCAGTTAAGGCCACATGAAAAAAATTACCCTACTCATGATTTAGAGTTAGCAGCAATTATCTTCTCATTGAAGATATAGAGGCATTACTTGTATGGAGAAAAATGCTACATATACACAGACCATAAGAGTCTAAAGTATCTGCCAACCCAAAAGGAACTTAATTTGAGACAGAGGTGATGGATTGAATTCCTAAAAGATTATGATTGTGTGATTGACTATCACCCTGGGAAGGAAAATGTAGTCGCTGATGCTTTAAGCAGAAAATCTATTGTAGAATTAAGATCTCTGAATGGCCAATTGTCCTTAACTCATGATGGAGTTATTTTGGTTGAGTTGCAAGTGAAGCCAAATCTGTTACAACAGATACAGGATGGGTACAAAACAGATAAGAAATTAATGGCTATTATGGGCAAAATCACTAAAGGGAAGGAAACTGAATATGAAGTGAAAGAAAATGGGTGCCTATACTATAAAGAAAGAGTGTGTGTTCTAGATGATAAAGAATTGAAAACCAGTATTCTGAGAGAAGCACATAACAGTGTGTATGCTATGCACCCAGGAAGTACAAAAATGTACCATGAGCTGAAACTCCAATACTGGTGGCTAGGTATGAAGAAGGACATAGTTGACTATGTAACTAGATGCTTGACATGTCAGCAAGTCAAAGCAGAACATCAAGTTTCATCAGGTTTGTTACAGCCCATAAACATACCTGAATGGAAATGGGACCGAGTCACTATGGACTTTGTCAGTGGTCTACCTCTCACTCAGAAGAAGCATGATGCAATATGGGTGATTATGGATAGGTTGACCAAATCAACACATTTTCTACCAGTCAGAACTAACTATTCACTGGAAAAGCTAGCAGAATTGTATATCAGTGAGATAGTTAGACTACATGGAATTTCGCTTTCCATTATATCTGATAGAAACCCGAGCTTTACATCTAGATTTTGGAAGAAATTACAAGAGTGGGCACACAACTCCATTTTAGTACGGCTTTTCATCCTCAGACGGATGGACAGTTAGAAAGAATAATCCAGGTAAATTCTAAAACTCATTGAGTTATTGTAAACAATAATTAAACAGATAATGAAAATTGTCACACCCTACTCCTCCGTAAGATGTAACATGATCCCGTAGTGCACCTAATGAATTACCGTACTTTGCCTACCGGTAACCCATTAAATATACTACAAGGGATTTTAAAACAATTTTTGTGAAATTTAAATCATCGATTAAAATCTAGTGTTATAAAAATTTTTCAAAATTTCGGCTGAGTGCCAGTTGTATTTTGAGAAACAGTTCTTCAAACCTGCAAAGAAACACACTTCCAATGTGTTTTTACAAATACAACTCCAATAACTTCATTCCAACTCACAATTCAAATCTCAATAATCAAATCAATTCATTTTCAAACCAATCTCATCATAAAGAACATTTCATTGATTACAAGACTCAACATTAATATTACAAAACTATTCAGGTAAATGAAATCTCAAATTTTCATTTACAATACTTTACATTTAATTACATACCAAATATTTTATAAGAGTTTTTATACAACTGCTCAAATAATTTACATATATATTATTACATGCATACATCAAAACCTGTGTACATGGTTATACCTGGAGCTGATATGAATGTCTCTTCAAAGAAGCTTATTCAATTGCTCTATGCTCTTTTCACCTGCGACAGCATACAAAGCTATCGCTGAGTGGTGAACTCAGTGGTGAACAACTATAATTTAAAACATAGTACAATACACCTTAACAAAAATTACAGCAAATAATTTAGAAATCTGGATACTCATCAAATTCCAAAACTCAAAATATTCATTGCCAATAATATAAATCATTTGTATAAAATGACTTTGATCATGAAATTCAATTTATCAAATCATAACTAACCATTTAAGGTAATTCCAACAAAATCAATTATACATAAATCATAATTGAAATTATAATTCTTTACTATTCAAAACCATTCTTTATCTCGAAAACCATTATTTATCTCAAAAGCCATTCTTTATCTCAAAAACCATTTTTTATCTCGAAAACCATTCTTTATCTCAAAAGCCATTCTTTATCTCAAAAACCATTCTTCATCTCAAAAACCATTATGTATCTCACTAACTATGCAAGACTAATCCGAAAAGGGCCCTCTTCGGGGTGATTCTAACTCTCTATGGTTGGGGAGGTCAAATCGGATTCTAACTCCCTATGGTCAGGGAAGTCGAATCATCTTGCATAGTACACATCACAATAATGAATCTTCCGAAAGGGCCATAACATAAAACTTAGATCTAACCTCTAATAAGAGGAGAATCTAAGCCTGTGCACATACCATGGTAATCAAAAAACAACTAACTCCATTGTCTTCTCAACAAATGAGAGAGACGGGTAATAACCTAGTCAAGCATCTATAGTGAGATATAAAACAATATCACAATCCTTTTAGTGAGCATAAATCACAATACGATTCGATTCAAAGTCAATTCCAATATCCAATAATTTTTCTGCTCATCACAATTCAAATCATAAATTTGCATTTTTCCATGCAAATTGCCCATCACAATTCAAAACATGTTCTATCACAATTTTCCAAAACATAATTTATTCAATTCATAACAATGCTTTATACTTGTGGAAATACCATTTCACAAAGCTAAATTCATACATACTATAACAATTTCAATAATCATTGAATTAAATCCAATGCTTGTTAAACATAATACATAAGAAAAATATGTCATTTAATCATATGAAATATTCAAAACAAAATCAGTTAAAAACTAGTTGTGCACAAACCTCTGATAAATGTCTCTTGGTCCTTACTCAGTGTTTCCTTCCCCTTCCCTGTAACATCCTCACTTTAGTTAGTTTGTACAATCTACTGTTTCGGTGACCACTATCGGTCCGGACAGCTAGAACATTCGGAAAAATATTTAAACTAAAGTGAGGAACCATAATTAACTCAAATATTAATAAGAAAAATTTAAGAAAAATTTAAGAAATAAAATACAACCAATTTAAATGAGTCGGTGCCCTAGCAATGGATAACCCAGTGGAAAGTTGCGATTCTCGCAACTAGGAGCCCTAAACCAAGGGAAAAATTCATAAAATAATTTTTGGGACTCCAGAGAAGGGTCATTGAGGTTCTTATGGCATTAGAATGCTAAGGAAATGCTTAGAAAAAATTTTCAATTGGTACAGACAATTTTAGTTTGTTAAGCCAGACGGAGGGCATTTTGGTCATTTCACCTTCAGAGGTGATTTTTGACCGACTTTTCCAGTTAAGTAAATAATTATTATGATCTAAAATATGAATAAATATTGCTAAAAATTAAATTGAAAATGATTAGAAAAGAAAAGAAAAGAAAATGAAGAAATTTGGAATTATGACCTCATGCTTATGTCATTACAATGCCTCCACCAATCACCATTCACTAAACACACTTAAAAGAGACAAAAATGGGCTGGAAATGAACAAAAAATCAGATCCCTCTCTTCTCATCTTCTTCTTGCCGTGACCCTCCTCCATAACCACCATTTTCAAGATTTTTCAAGCTTGATTTTCACTAGCTTCTACCCCACTAAACCCTCTACTCCCAACACAAAAAAGTATTCTTGCATCTTGGTGATTCTTTTGGGAGCAAAAAGAAAAGGATAGGAAGAATTTTAGCAAGTTGGAAACTTCACTCCATAGAGGTTAGTGACCTAACCTTGGTTTTTACTTTGAATTCATGTTTAAGAACTATAAATGAGTACAAATTACAAAGAAAATTGGTTAAATATCATTTGTATGCCATCCCTTAAATTTTGGCAGCCTTGGTTAGGGTATGATTGTGATGATTTTTATGGAGTTAACATACTAGTATGGCTGCCCACAATATGTATCTCTTAAGTGGATTGATGAGATGCAATGATAATGCATGGTTTGTAATGTTTGAGTTAGGGTTTGGGGTGGAAAAATGAAGAATTTGACCATGTGATGATGGAAGTCGATTCTAATGGTCAATTAGTGACCATTTGGTTCAGTTTAAATAAAAAATGAAGTGAATGGTGTAGTGGGATTGGAGTTTGGTGTGGCTGCCCTTGGTGACCTGCAGGATTGGACATGAGTCTAGCAGGTTTGGGCAGCAAGAACTTGAATTGTAGTGGTCCAATTGGTGCAAGGCCAATTGGACATGAAGCTAGACACATAATGGCACAACTTTGGTGAAGAAACCATGTCCAGAAAACCAAACCAAGTGGACCAAAAGATTGCCCTAATCTAGGTGACCTGCATTCTGCCTGGGCAAAATGACCAAATGAACAGTGTTTGGTCATTTAGCCATAACTCAGTGTAGAAAGGTCCAATTGACCTGAAATTTTACCAGCAATAATCTGATATATAGACCAACAACTTTCATGAAGAAACCTAATCCAAATTATGACCAGAACATATTCAAAAAGTGAGTTGCAGTCACTGTTCCAAGTACTGTAGATTTTGGTCAGTCCAGAAATTCTGGACAAAATTTCAATCCGGCCAGTTGTGGTTTTTGGGCCATAACTTGAGATAAAAAAAACTCCAATTGGAGTGATTCAAAAAAGGAAATTCAACTAGACAAAATAAGAAATAACTTTCATGTTGATCATTTTGCCAAATTCCCACTGCAAAAATGACCAATGGAATAGTAAAGACAAAGCATGAAAACTGAAAATTCTACCCAATTAACATTAAGCTTAAAAATGGTATTGGCAAACAATACCAACAAATTTTTAATGCAAAATGTGGTATGTTGGGAGTATTAAAACCAATGTACCGATTGTCTATGCAAAAGTCAACATTTTAGTTGACTAATGAAATGAATAGTAACATTCAAACTTGAAATTCAAAAATTGTGAAATTTAAAAGTGTAATATGCCCTAGTATACCTAAAAAGATTGGTTTGGATTGCTTGGCATGCTAATAGGGTTCTATTAGCAGTACTGCACATGGCATTATGCCATTTTGTGATTTCATGACTTTTAGCCATTCTGACATTGTGCTGAGAGTTGGCCTTGTGCCTAATGTTATTACAGCTTATTAGCTGTTATGTTGCACACTGGGAGACACAATGTGACCAATGGTGTGATGGCCGAGGTACTTAGTACCCAGTGCTGGTTTACCCATTTATCCAGTCTAGTCAACTAGTACGGTTTACTCGGGCAATGATAATAAACCTTATCAAATTTTAATTGAATAATACTGCAAATAATATTAGAAATTAAGTCTACTAAAAAATGTAAACATACATTATGCATACTTATTTTTATTATATTTTATTTTATTTTATATTGTCACCACTAAGCAGAATTGCTTAGCTCGTCGCTTTTGCCACGCGCAGGTACTGGAGACCTAGTTAGGGAGCCCAGCAGACATCAGACAGGGTGAGCCTTCAGAGCTGCATCCAGAGTCCAGAGTCACCTCACATCTGCACTACATATAGTAGAACATTAGGATTCTGGGTAGCATTTTGTATTTTGCATTTTGTATTAGTTTGGATTGTAACTATAAACTCTTGTAATTATGTAATAATGTAAATATATGAAATTTCATGTTATTGAAATTTTCTGTATAATGTATGTTGATAAATGAAATGTTGAGAAATATTTATGAATGACCTTCTAGTGATGAAGTGAACAGAAAAGTTTTGAAAATAGTATTGAGATGTTGAGATTGGGTTGAGATATGTGTGTATAATGGAGTTTGGATTTGGAAATTATATTGGAAGTGTTTTTAAACAGGTTCAGAAGAACTGTTTTTCCAATTTACAGCCGGCACTCTGCCAAATTTTCTATAAAATTTACAAAAAAATTAAAATTTATCAAAAATTGAAAATAAGTGAATTAAAAGGGATAAATTGTAATTAGAATATGAATTGGTGCTCCGGCACACTTAGTGGCATAACTTGCTCAGCTACACTGTAGACGGGTAAGGGGTGTCACATTTCCTGAGTCTTTGTAAACTGAAACATACAATTTGAAGTGTTTCAGTATTCATTTAAACTATCTCTAATAATAAGACTTAATAAATAATTTATTGAATTCTATTATTTTCCTTAGTCAACCTAAAATGTTGACCCTCGATGCACTCTAAGTGGATTAGGTTTAATGTTACCAATATGTCACATTTTATACCTTTTATACATGTTACCAAATTCACTTTCAAGTATTTTGCATTTTATTGCAATTTGCCGGATTTCAGTATACTAATTTAACCTAGCCGGATGACCTAGTTCCCTCGGTTTTCGGGTTTTGGTCCAAACTACAAACTTGTAGATTTGTGTCTTATTGCACGCGGCACAAAATTTCAGGTCATTCTGAGTTGTGTAGACCAAGTTATGGTCAATCTACCAATGCTAGATAGAATATACCAAAATGGTAACTTTAGGTCATTTTTAGGTCACTTTTGGTTTGGCCAGTTTTTAGACCTGAAATTGTGCAAGCTATTTGGCTTGGTTCTGGCCATTTTTGGGCTTTGGTGTCTTCATAAGAATTGTAGATATATGTCTAAACTATTCATGGTAAAATTTTCAGGTCATTTGGACCTGTTTTGAGTGAGTTATGGCCAAAAAACTAACTGCTACCCAAATGGTCAATTTTCAGGCTTTCAAGTCACTAATCCGGATTTGGTCATTTTTCAAGTCACATTCTAGGAAAAATTTTGGTAAGCTTCCTTCATGAAAGTTGGCACATTTTGTGCCTAGTTTCATCTCTAATTGGAGCCACACACTTAAGGTTCTAAGCCAAAACATATACTGCCCTACTACACACTCCTCATCACTTACCAATTACATATTCAACACTTACCAAATTACTTCCTTCATGCCAATTCTGGTTTGTACCTTACCATTAACACATTTAACAACACATTTTGGTCATTTTGGATAGCTTGTAACCATTCTCAATATGCACACTATAACACAGAATTTTTCAAAGTCCATTTATACCATTTAACTACATGTACATACACCATTTACATACCCAATTCCAAACCATTATACACATATCCATGCTGTCATCAATAACAACATCTTAAACAACCATAAACAAGTAACAACAAGCTACATATACTGAATTTCCATGGCTGCCAAAATACAAATCTCCATTAAAACATCAAACTTCAAAAATTCTTCCATAAATCAACTACCCATAACCTTGGTTACACTTTTAATGAAACAAGAATTGAAAACACTCACTTACCACTTTTGAAGTTCTTCAAAACCTCACCAAAACTTAACTTTCTTGCTCCTAGTATGCTGCCCAAGGTGTATGGACCAACTTTAGTGAAGGATAATGGAAGAAAATTGGCTTGGATCATGGTGAGAGAGAGCTTGGCCATGGACGGCCATGGATGAATTTGAGAGAAGAAAAGGATTCGGCTGGTTCTTATCTTTGAGGTTGAAGATGGTAGTTTCAGTCCACTAATGCTTAATATAGGTCCCTTAATATGTCACTAGTGGAGCAATAACTTGCTTAAATAATTCATTAATCTTAATTTCCTTAATTTTGCTCATTTGCCACTAATCTTTTACTATTTACATAATGTATCTCCTTTTAATTTTTCATGATATTTTCAAAGTGTAATATCATTTATTGTTAATGGAAATTTAGGTCAAAAGGCAACTCGGGATGTCAAATGACCACAATGCCCTTTTCGGGTTGTATTCCCGATTTTTCGGTAATACCGAGTTTTATCGTTTTATCGTTTTCTTTATTTCTCATTTTTCTTTGTACTAATTAATTAATTGTTTCTTGATATTTCTAATGACATTTATACTTCAATAGATGTTCATTTAAGTCTTAAAAATATTTTCCAAGATTCACCGCAGTCTAGGGCTAGTCAATGGTCCACGCCGCAACTTCCCGGTGCGATCACCCATCGCTATGGTTCTCAGCTCGTTTAACTTGGTTACATTTCATTGCTATTATTTTTCCTTTATTTTTCTTGTATTTTCTTTTCTTGTATTTCATTATTTTATGTCCACCAATATTTAAGTGTAGTTCTAGGTATCCTAGCTGTCCGGACAACACTAGTCACCGAAACAGTAGAACGCACTACCGAACATAGGAGTGTTACAATTAGCCAAAACTTCACCAAAACTCTTCCTTTTTGTTCCCTATAAGCTGCCCAAGGTGTGTAGACCAACTTTAGTGAAGACAAATGCAAAATCTATGGTTTGATCATGGGTAGATTGGAGCTTGCTTCATGGCTGGCTATGGAGTTTCTCTTCGAGAAATGAATTCGGCAAATGAAAGATGAAGGTTAAAGATGAATGTTAGTGCTGCCCTCCTGGTCCACTAATGAGCATATATAGTCCACTTAGTGCTCCACTAACTTAGTTTAAATTTATTTTAATTACACTTTCATTAATTCTAATTACACCCCTTTAATTTCCCTTGATTATTCTATATTTATGACTTATAATTTTTCATGGCATTTTCAAAATTTAACACCACTTATTTTTCATGGACATTTAGGTCAAAAGTCAACTCTAGGTGTCAAATGACCAAAATGCCCCTCTTCATGTCACACCTTACCCCTCTGTATGGCATAATATGATCTCGTAGAATACCTAATAAACTATCAAACTTCACCTACTGATAACTCATTAAGTACCCTACAAGGGATTTTAAAACCATTTTCTTACTTTTTGGAAGTGGTGAGCATTTTAGTAGGAATTACAAACATTTAATTAAAGTTTCAAAACTAGTAAAAATTTTTATCCATTTTTATTTGTCTGCAAATTTTGAAAAAATTTCGGCAGAGTGCCGTCTATATTTTGAGAAAATAGTTCTTCAAAAACCTGTAAAAACACTTCCAATAATTGTTTTCACAACTCCCAACCCAAATCAACTCAATTCAACACAATTCAATTTAATTCCATAACTCAACCAAAAATTTGTCATCTCAAAATACTTCACAAATTCATTCACATTGCATATAGTACTTAATTTACAAATACATATCTTAATTTACAAAAAGAAAATAAAAAATAACGTAATTACAATTTACTGTACAACTGCTCAACTTTTCATTATAACATAAGACATTACAATATTTACATCAAATAACTATAAGGGTATAAATAAATACCCGTACAAAAAGATCAGCGAAGTTCTTACCAATTCAGCAGCTCACCCTATTGCTTTTTCCATGCCTTTATCTGCGATAGCAAAATAAGCTATCGCTGAATAAAAAAATACTCAGTGGTGCTCAATAAAAATTTGAAATGCAGTACATAAAACATTCATTGATAAATCACAATTTAAATATTTCACAATCACATTTCACAAATTATCAAAACTCATTATAGCACAATTTTGGTCAAATAATTTAATAAATACAGTGCTGCCAATTCATACACAACTTAAGCCATGACACAAAATTTCCGATCAATGTCGCGTTATACACCACGATAAAGCAATCTACAACCCCACTAATCAAAATCAATGAGGGAGGTGGCTAGCTAGCTAATGATTACTCATCCGATCTACAACCTCAACTGGTAACCAGAGAGGGAGGAAAATAATCGATCTCAACCCCATAAATGGAGGAGGAATAACAAGGCACTGTCATGCTAAGTGTGAATCAAAAATCAATTTCAAACATTTTATTCAAATAATTCATGAGAAATCAGATAAATTTTCAAAGTCATAGTTTCATTCACAAAGTGGCAACACAATTCATGATTAACACCAAATTTTCATAAATCATACCTAATCAAATCGGTAATAAGAAAATGATGAAATAAGATTTATTGTGCACAAACCTGAGGTGAGTCGCCTCTAGGCCTTGACTCAGTCCCTTCGACCTTCCGGGTCTTTTTCAGCTGAAACACGAAATTTATAGTGTCTTAGTATCTTTGCCTCACAATCATTCCAATAATTAATTTATATATGTTCAATTCTAGCCCCAATATGCTTAAACTTACATTCTTGAAAATTTGCATGTTGAGGTTACTATTCATGGTACTATTCAAGTCAAATTATTAACTTTCTTATGCTTAATAGGTATGGAAAATCCAATTATTCTCACATACCATATTTTGGTTACCTAACTTATTGGTTTTAGTCATTTTCTCAGAACTTAAGTCTTTTAGGCAAACTTTTAAATTTTTAGTTTTGGTGACCTATTTTGCACTATTCTATTGGTTATGTTGCTATTAGAATTTGGCCAAGTTTTCTTCATAGAAATTGTTCCTTATTGTCTTACCTTTATTTCCCTTTTTGAATCACTCCATTTGGAGTTTTGTAGCTCAAGTTATAGTAATTTGAACATGACTGGCCGGATTGGTCTAACCCAGATTTTCTGGGCATCAAAACTGGTTCTGACAGTTTTAGGTCGCTAAATTTGCATGGCTAAATGACTTGGTTAAGGGCATAATTTGGGTTTGTGTTCTTCATAAAAGTTGTAGGTCTACATCTCAGCTTTCTACTGGTAAAATTTCAGGTCATTTGGACCTGCCTAGCCTAAGTTATTGGTCATTTTTGTATAGGGCAGAACACCCAATTCTGGATTTGGCTAATTTGTTCACTATGCTATGGTCACTTTTTGGGCATGATTCCTCAATGAAAAATGTGTCATTTTGCATCTAGTTTCATTCCCAATTGGCCTCACACCAATTGGGTTGGTAAATTTTCAGTTTTGATCCTTGAAAGGGACCTTGGTCCTGTTGCCTACAGAATGTCCCTATCCAATCCGAATCTCCATTTGGTTCCAACCCTTCCAACACACCACAATTGGTCATACATGACCATTTTTCAGCTTAAACTAGGTCAAATACACCATTTGACCAATTCTCAAAATTTTATCTCCCAAACCCTAGGTCCAAAACCCTAACTCACTAATTTTGTTACATTTTACTAATTCAAAGCATATAAACATAATTCTCAACTCATTCAAGCATTCTAACATGTTTAATTCAATCAAACTCATGCAAATCATTCCCTTACATAGGCTGGCCGAAATTCACATATAGTCCTCCAACAATTGTTTTTTTTTCTATTTTTCATAATTTCTAAGTTTATTCAACTATAAACACAATAATTAAACTAGAAATACAAAGTTTAGCTTACTAACCTTTCTCTTTGAAATTCAACCACCCAAATCCTTCACTTTTCTTTCAAAATTTTTTGATAAATCTTCTTGTCTAGTTGTAATAGTAAGTTTTCTTTAGAAATTTGGAGGATTTATGTCCACTTTGGGGAGTTTGAAAAGCTTGAAATCAAGCTCTAATGGAGGACTTTGAGAGAGAAAAGGGAGAAATGAGAGATGGCAATGAAGGAAGATGAAGACCAAATTTCTTTTTCAACTATTTTTGTTTTATCCTCATTTTTTACTTGGTCAAAATAAATTCATTAATTCAATAATTATTTATGAGGTCATCCATGATGTCATGGAAGGTGATGTCATAAACTTTTTCTTCTTTTTTTTTTCTTTTTCTTTTTCTTTTGCACTTATTTTTCCATTAGTTATTTAATTTAATTCTTAATCCCAAAATTTTCTTTTCTTAGATTTTATTTGACAGTTAGGTCAGGAGTCAGCTCCAGTGGTCAATTGACCAAATTGCCCCTCGCCGGTTCGATTCGATTTACAAATAATTCAATATTTATTTCAGATCCTTTACCTAATTATTTGACTTGCTTAACCATTCTTTTTTATGATTTTCTCTTTTCTACTGTGTTCGTAATAGTCCTAAGGACCGCGGCGTCACATTTTATGGTTCGAAATTTAAGTTTAAATCGACCTTGCAATCCTTCCTGAGAAGGTTACCCATTGCTGTGAGTTTCAGCTCATTTAACTTTTTATGTTCTGTTCTTCTTATTTATACTTAACTAATTGACAAATACTAATTAATTTTTTTTAGGGCTTATCTAGATGTCTTAGATGTGGTTCTAATCTCCTTAATTTTCTGAACTGACACTGGTCACCAGAATAGTGAAATATACCAGGCTATACAAATGGGGGTGTTGCACTTCAGGTTGTATTTTGAATTTTTCGGTACTACCGATTAAGTCCTTGATCCGCCGATATATTTAATTTTCATTTTCATTTGTATCGATTCACTAAATTTTCTTTGATATTTCCAATGTCATTTATACCTCTGTAGACCTTTAATTAGGTCCCAAAAATTATTTCTCGGAGTTCCCCGTGGTCCTGGAGTCGGCAATTGTCTTCCCTGTAACTTCCTAGTGTGTGTTAGTAGTATGCCCTAGAGCATATCATTTAGTATGTATCTTGTACATATTTTTATTAATAAAAGGCATTTCCCCTTTTCCGTTTACATAATATATTTATGTGTAATAGAAAAGGTCCATTGATATTTTGTTAGAAATATTATTCTTAAGTTGTTAAGAATATGAGTGACAATATTTCTAGCACGAAGTATCATAAATAGGTTCACAATCGAGGATACTTCATAATAAGGACATGACTTATCCAGAAAGATTGTATTCATGTTTGTTCCCAAGTTATTTATATGAGATATAAATAAGATGGAATGGTGAGTCTCATGCCATATAACAAACATGATAGGCACTTATAAATGATAAGTAGGCCGAACCAGTGACCCTTATGACAAGCACATGGAGTTTACTCTTGTCAATGTTTTGTCACAAATCATATCAGTGCATATAATCTTTAGACCTAAGATAGCACAATTGTCTTGTATATAGGTAGTTTGAGTTTGATACTGCTTTCATACTTGTACTGTGTATGGGTATATGGGCATGTGTTGGCTCCTACTAGTTATATATGGAGGTAGGTGTTGATCAAGATGGAATCTGTTCCTCTAAGTAAATAGAGATAAAATCCTATGTTCATTTAATTGTTCTTGATGTTTCAAGTTCCTGGCCAGGACAGATAGATTTATTCAGAAAAGAGTTTCTGATAAGAAAATCTTTTTAATCAAGAACTGGAATTAAAAGAGAACATAATATTCATAGCAAATGGAGTTTGACATAAACCATGACTCCAGCTTGAGTTGGGATTTTGTAACAGAGAGATTCTAGTGCATGGTAACATATGATTATAGGTTCATTTAAGGTAAACCTTATTACTAATTGGGTGGCCATGGCATGTTATGCTAGGTGTTAACCATGGTCTATGAGGTTCATAAAATGATTTAGAGAAATCATTTATGGTAAGAAAGAGTTCTGATGATATTAAGAGTTGATATCATGTCTCATTGCCAATTAGTGATGAGCCTAGTAAGTCACACACATACACAAGTTATCACCTAATTAAATAGGATTTAATTAATTAATTAAAGAGTTTAATTGATTAATTAAATAGGTTTGGTTTGCAATTAGTTTGCAAAGTCCCTAGCATGACTTGAAACCAAATCTAGATTATTGGATGTGTAGTATAAATTAAATTTATATTTAAAATGTTTAAATATAAATTTAATTAATGAGAAATTAATTAATAGAGATTAATTAATTAATTTATATTTGATATAAATTAATTAGAAGAAGAGAAATAATTATTTTGGGTTGAGAACTCAAAATTAAGACACAGGGGCATTTTGGTCATTTTGCAATGTGACACGTGGCACCATGATATGGTGACACATGGCATAACACATAAGCTTGCCAAATGTTTTTTAATCATGTAAGATGATTAAAATCAAGATTACATATAGGTTTGACACTTGGCACAATGTGATTGGGTCACTTAAACCTAGAGCTAATCAAAGGGTGACATGTGGCAAGGGTTTAATGTGTTAACCTAGCTATTTAAGTGTTGTTATGAGAAAATAAAATACAACCAGCAGCCACACTCCTTGGTCACGCCATTTTGCAGCCCTCCCTCTATTCTTCTTCATCTCTCATCAATTCAAAGAGATTAGCCATCAATCTCTTGAATTAAGAACACTAGAAATTGTTTCTAGTGTCCTGTTTACATCTCTAATCTCTTAAAAGGCAGAAGTTGAATTTCTAATTAATAGAAGAGGCTTTAGAAGCTGTTCAAGGGCTGCCATAGGTGTTCTTGGTGTGGACAAGCTAGAGGGACAACATCTGGTGTCCTGAAGACGAATCTCAAAGGCGCAGACACGCTGCAGTGCATCAAGAGGTTAGAGTAATCATTCTTGATTTAATCTAATTAATTTTAAAATCTTAAATGGCAAATAAAGATCCAAAAAACATATTAAAAAAGTTTTAATATGTTGTTTATCATTGAAATCAAATAGATAAAAATAAATCTTGCATGATGCATGTGACCCTAGGTGAAAATTTTTGAATTCAATGGTATAAACTTGTGTTTTTCACGCTTCCGTTCCTTCAATTGGTATCAGAGCCACTATATTTGCCATTTAGATTGTTTATTATATGATTTAATTGTGTGATTTCATCATGAGATGATTGATCCATTGCTGGTTGGATTAAGAGGTGTGGCGGCATACTTGATGAATTCCAACATGGTGCGCATGGCTTTGGAAGATCATGGTGCGCATGGTTGTTATTAAATTCTGCAATTGTTGCATGGTGAAAGGTTCATCATATGACTAATTAAAATGTTTAAATAGGAATTTTAATCACACAATTAAATTATGATTCAAATCAGAATTTTAAAAATTGTTTGAATGTGATTCAAATCTGAATTTTAAAAGTTGTTTGAATGTGATTCAAATCTGAATTTTTAAAGTTGTTTGAATCATATTTAAATCTGATTTTTTAAAATTGATTGAATAAAATTCAGATCTTATTTTTTAAAAAATGTTTGAATGTGATTCAAATATGATTTTGTAAAAAAATGTTTGAATGTGATTCAAATCTGAATTTTTAAAGTTGTTTGAATGTAATTGAAATCTGAATTTTTAAATTTGTTTGAATGAGATTCAAATCTGAATTTTTAAATTTATTTGAATCATATTCAAATATGGATTTTTAAGTTGAATATGAGATATTCAATTTAATTTAAGTTTGTATGTTTTATTTAATTGTTAAATAGTGATATGCATGATGGATGATCATGGACTATAAAAGACCAATGTGATTGGATTTATTTCTTTTATGTTTCTTTGGGATTGTAAATTAATTAATTTATTTTAATTTATTTTGGGCATGTATTATTAAGTTTGTAATAATTTTTGGGTTGTAATTTCATTTATTTAAGTTCTTGTAAATTCGCCTTGGTATGCCAAGGATTACTATGTAATATTGGATTGCAAGAAGTTCAAGGAGGTCAAGAGCATTGGTGGGACCAGTGGGAGGAATTCAAGATCAAGTGTTGATTATGTACTCCTTCAGCAACTCTTGTAAAATGAATGAATGAAATACACCTAGGAATGCCCTGATTCAATTCTTGGTGGCTCAGAATTGAATCCCTTAGAAAGTCTATGATCATACCATATTTACTGCTTATCCATGAATGCATGAGATGTATGAAAATGTATGCAATTATATGATATATGTATGCTAAATGGATAATGTGCAAAGTGAGACCTTAATAGTAATTAGAATGACCATAAAATCTTCCAAACAAATGATTAAGTTGGATATGCTATAATTAAAGTAATTATAACATAGGCCCTCCATTGGGGCAATTATTTTAAGAAATTTTAAATAGTTGCATGAGATGCAATTAATTTAAGAGATTTTCTTAAGAATAATTGTTAAGCATGAGATGTTGTAAATATGTAAATGGTTTGGTGGCCAATATTGGATGTACCTGAGGACATTAAAATTATTTACATAATTACTGGCTCAATGGGATCAACTTAACTAATGCAAGATAAGTCAATAATGGATGTACCTGAGATTTTGAGCATTAGGGGCTAGGTAAAGGATTGAACCTCACATGAGATGTGATGGGCAAGGAGTTGCTCACTTATAATTTATTGTAATTCCAATAATGGATGTACCTGAGGATGATCAATAGAATTATAAGAATTCAATCACCCACTAGAAATCCATCCAACTAGGATTTCCGTTTCCTACTTTGGAAGTGTAGGATTTGCTAAGTTAGTGGGAGGACCAATTTGATTAAAAGACCATAATCATTTCGGTTAATTACATGATACATTTACTAATTAATCTAGTTATTTTCTGCAGTTAATTTTCTGATAAAAATGAGCACAAAACAACCACCACCATTCAATATCCTTGCGAGCATACTTGATCACAACAGGTTGACAGGACCAAATCTGTCTGATTGGCTAAGAAATTTGAAGCTTGTCCTGAACCTTGAACATATAGGATATGTTCTAGATTCAAATGTTCCTGGTCCCTTACCTCCAGAGGCCACACAAGAGGAACATGATACTTTGGACAAGTGGAAGGAGCATGATATGAGAGCTAAGTGTTACATGCTTGCTTCCATGAGTAATGAGTTATAGAAGCAACATGAAAACATGCAGAGTGCGAGTGAGATCCTCCTTCACCTACAAGAGTTGTATGGTGAGCACAGCAGGAATGCTAGGTATGAGATATCTAGACAGCTATTCTGTATGAGGATGTCTGAGGGATAGAATGTTGGGGATCATGTCCACAAGATGATTCGGCTGATTGAGCAGTTGGAACATCTTGACTTCAACATGGATTTCCAACTACAGACGGATTTGATCCTTCAGTCCCTTCCTGAGTCTTTTGGGAATTTTGTGACAAATTTCCATATGACTAAACAGGAATGCACCTTAGCTGGTTTACTCAACATGCTGGTTATTGCCCAAAAGAATATGCCATGCAATAAAGGGAAATAGGTAGCTTTGGTTGCATCTTCTTCTGCTGGAAAGTCCAACAAGAAGAAGGGCAATAAGAAAAAGAAACCTCAGATTCTTGGTCCTTCCAAGAAAATAGCTAAACAGAAAAGGAAGACTAAAGCTAATGGAGGCAAAGGAAAGTGTTTCCACTGCCAAAAGGATGGGCACTGGAAAAGGAACTGCCCAGAGTATCTTGCTTCTCTGAAGGACAAGAAGGATACACCTTCGGAAGGTATGTCCATATCTTGTTATTCAGATTCTGATGATACTCATAGTTCATCTACAGCTTGGGTTTTAGATACTGGTGCCAGTTCTCACATTTCTAATAATATGCAGGAACTAGCAAATAGTAGCAGCTTGCATTCTCAAGATATTAGAGTCCAGATTGGCAATGGCTCAACTGTTGAAGCTTTAACCATAGGATCTAAATCTTTTTACATGTTCAGACATGTTTTGTGTTTGGATAATATTTTATATGTACCTGATGCTTTTAAGAACATCATTTCTATATCTAGTTTGACTAGAAATGGCTATGAATTTCAGTTCACTGATGATGTTTGCAATATTTATTTTGGAAATAAATATGTTGGTTCGAGTTATACGAATGATGGTCTTTATTATTTGGATAATAATGACAAACACAAATTGAATGCAAGTGATCTAAAAGAATGCAATGCCATGGTGAAAACCAACTCAAGTTCAAAATATATTTGACACTTAAGGTTATGTCATGTTGCAGAAGATAGGATTGCAAAACTGGAGAAAATGGGGATTCTATCCTCATTGGGTTCTGAGCCTACTCCAACTTGTGAATCTTGCCTTCAGGGCAAAATGACTAGATCACCCTTTGTTGGACAAGGGCTAAGAGCTGAAAATATTTTGGAGCTAATACATAGTGATGTATGTGGTCCATTTAAAGAAAAGGCTAGAGGGGGTTTTCATTATTTTATTACCTTTACTGATGATAAATCAAGGTTTGGGTATTTGTATTTGATGAAATACAAACATGAATCTTTTGAAAAGTTCAAAGAATTTAAATCTGAAGTAGAAAATCAAACAGGAAAGAATATTAAAGCTCTTCTATCAGATCGTGGAGGTGAATATTTGAGCACTAAATTTGATGAATACTTGAGAGAGCATGGCATTGTTTCTCAGCTGACTCCTCCAGGAACGCCACAGCTGAATGGTGTATCTGAAAGGAGAAATCGTACCCTATTGGATATGGTACGTAGTATGATGAGCTATACTGATATGCCAATCTTCTTTTGGGGATTTGCATTAGAATCAGCTTTGTATATTCTGAATACGATTCCATCAAAATCAGTTTCTTCCACACCTTATGAGATATGGCATGGAAGAAAACCAAGTCTTAAGCATGTTAAGATTTGGGGTTGTCCAGCTTATATCAAAAAGCTGAACACTGATAAATTGGAGACCAGATCAGAAAAAGGTCGATTTGTTGGATATCCAAAAGATAGTTTTGGATATTATTTTTATTTGCCTACTTCACAAAAGGTTGTGATAAGTAGAGATGCCACATTTCTTGAACAACAGTTTGTTCAAGAAGGAGGCAAAGGAAGGCAAATAGAGTTAGAATTGGAGAATTTTGACCAACCAACAGATCAGATGGATATAGATCCATCTAGTCAACCAATACCCGTTGATGAAACATCTACAGCTGTTCCTGTAACAGCCTGATCCTTCTCCAGTTAGTATTGTCCGCTTTGGCCCATGGGCCTCACGGATTTGTCCCTTGGGAGGTTTCATTCCCAAAAGCGCTCTGACCAGGTGAGGAAGACTCCCACATATATGGCCCAAATCTTTTCTTCCCATTTCCGATGTGGGACACGAAGTTTCCACCCCAGTGCGTAGCTGGTTGAACAAGCATGTCCCAACCCCATCCCTGGGTCATGACAAGCCCACCAGCTTCCGCTTGGTGCGTCCTCGCACCACACACCGTACTAGAGGGAGTCCAGCTCTGATACCAAATTGTAACAGCCATCTCCTTCCCCAAAACCAGCCAAAAACGTAGAGAGAGAAAAGAGAGGGTTTCCACCATAGTTCAAGCTTCCAAGTTTTGAAACCTTGCTTATCTTGCACCAAAAACCCTAGATCCCTTCAATAAAAATTACCCCCACACCTTGTTGGAGTGTTTGGCAGCCAAGAAAAGCCAAGAAAGTGAAGGAATTGCTTGGGAAAAATCTGCCCTAATCAAGGTTAGTGCATTAGATACTTAAAACTCCTTTTTTTCATGATTTGCAACTTGAATTGAGTAAGAATTGTAACTAAAATGAACAAGAATTTTGTGTACACATACTATGAATTTTTGGCAGCCCTTGTGAAGGAATTATTTTGATTGTTTTGATGTACTTAAAGTGGGCTATAGATCAAGTTTAAACCATGTGTGTATGTGATTATTGAAGGAGCTAATAATTAAGGTGTTGTGAAAACCTATAATGGAACTAGGGTTTTGAAGAGTGAAAAATTGGCTTGGCTTGGGAAATTGTTAAAGCACATTTTAATGGTCAATTAGTGACCATTTTAGGTAAGTTGACCATAATTAGAACTGAAAAATAGTATGGTAAAGTGAAGGTGAAATCTGCCCTAGGACAGCAGCAATGGACTGAGATTTCAGTCCAATTACACAGCCATAACTTTGGCTGTGTTGGTCCAATTGGTGTTTGGCCAATTGGACATGAAACTAGGCTTATAATGGCACATTTTTGCTGAAGAAACCATGCCCAAAAGACCAAAGCAAGAGGACCAAAACTTGGCCCCAATCCGGACACCCTGCAACTGATTCTGCAGAATTGACCAAATGAACAGTAACTATTCATTTGGCCATAACTCACTGTAGATATGGTCAATTGACCTGAAATTTTTACAGCAATAAGTTAAGACATAGACAAACAACTTTCATGAAGAAACCTACCCCAAATTATGGCCAGAACCTAACCCAAATGGCAGTGGCAGTAACTGTTCATGTTACTATAGATATGGTAATTTCTGCAGATTGGCAATCCGGCCAGCTTGGGTTTTTGAGCCATATCTGGAGCTAAAAAACTCCAAATGTAGTGATTCAAGAAAGGAAATTCAACTAGACAAAATAAGGAACAACTTTCATGTTTTATATTTCTTCAAATTCCCACAGTAACAGTGTCCAATAGAACAGTGAAGTTGACTCACCAAAACTGAAAATTCTACTTGTGTGGGTTTACACTTTGAAATGGTATTAACACTTAATGCCAACAAGTTTTAAACACCAAATGTGGTATGTTGGGAGTGCCAAAGTCAATGTACATATTTTCTATCCAAAAGTCAACATTTTTGTTTACCAATGAGGTGAGTAGTAACACCAAAACATGAAATTCACAAATTGAAGAATTTAAAAGTTTCAAATGCCCTAGTATACCTAACAAGATTGGTTTGGATAGTTTGGCATGCCAATAGGGTTCAGTTAGCAGTACTGCATATGGCAATGTGATTTCATGGATTTTAGCCATTCTGACTTTATATTGAGACTTGGCCTTGTGCCTGATATTATTTACAGCTTGTTAGCTATTCTATTGCACACCGGGAGATGCATATGTGACCGATGGTGTGACGGCCCGAGGTACTAGGTACCCAGTGCGGTATCCAAATTATCCGATCATCTAGTGTAGGTTACTTGGGGCAACCAAATGAATAAAAGTGAACAACGTTAATGAAACAATGAATATATCTATACCAACAAAGAAAGCATACACATTCTATACACATTCATTTTCTTGCTATTTTCTTCTATTATATTATTGCACCACTAAGCATTATTGCTTAGCGCGTTGCTATTTCCACGTAGGTCGGAGATCCCGATCGTGAGCCCAGTAGACCACAGACTGGGTGAGTCCATCCGGCAGTTCTGCTCAGTGTCCGTGTCACCTCAACTTCTGCTGTGCCTTGGTAGGACACTAGGTGTCATTTTGACATTTTGTAACTTAATTTTGATTTTTCTTCATATGTAATTAAACTTGTGTAATGTATATTGATGTTTATGTAAATTATGAAAATTGTATTTGTTAATGGAAAAGTAAATGTTTACTTGTGATTTATATGTGATCATCACATGTGAATGATGAATGAGAGTTGAAATTGAAATGTTGAGATCTTGATATTGGAATTGAGAATGATTGAATTTGTTTATTGGAAGTGTTTTTAACAGGTTCCGAAGAACTGTTTTCTCCATTTTTAGCCCCTACTCCGACGGATTTAATTAAAAATTTTCGGAACCTCAAATAAATTATAATTTCAATAAAGGAACTATATTTCACAAACTATATTCAAAACTTTGACAAAAATTAATTAAGGTAAAATAGAGTGTGCCGGTACACCGTGTGGCATAGCTTGCTCGCCTACACTGTAGACGGGTAAGGGGTGTCACAGTTCCTCGTAGAACAACCAGGATATCTCACCCACCAGTGAGATATGGTTTTCTTCATGAAGAAGAACAAGAGTTGTCTACTCATGAAGAAGTAGATCATAGAGATGATCCACTTACCTATGAAAAAGCTATATCAGATATAGACTCTTCAAAATGGATTGATGCTATGAAATCCGAGATTGATTCCGTGTATAAGAATCAAGTTTGGGATCTTGTTGACCCACCTGAAGGTACTATACCTATAGGGAACAAATGGGTTTTGAAGAAGAAAATTGGTTCTGATGGAAAGGTAGAGACCTATAAGGCAAGGCTAGTAGCGAAAGGGTTTCGCCAAAGGCAAGGAATCGACTATGAGGAGACTTTCTCGCCTGTTGCCATGCTTAAATCAATTAGGATTTTATTAGCAATAGCTGCATACTATGATTATGAGATTTGGCAGATGGATGTCAAAACAGCTTTTCTCAATGGATACATTGAAGAAAACATTTTCATGGAACAACCTAGGGGTTTTGAGTCCCAAGATGGTTCCAAGGTATGCAAGCTAAAGCGATCCATTTATGGGTTGAAACAAGCTTCGAGGAGTTGGAACATCCGTTTTGATGAAGCTATTAAATCCTTTGGTTTTATCAAAAATGAGGATGAGCCATGTGTATATAAAAAGGTTAGTGACAGTGCTATCACTTTCCTTGTCTTATATGTGGATGACATACTGTTGATGGGTAATGACACAGGTATGTTGACGACTATAAAGGTATGGTTGTCAAATACATTCTCCATGAAAGACATAGGGGAGGCAACCTATATTCTTGGAATTCGCATCTATAGAGATAGAGCGAAAAGAATAATTGGTTTATCCCAAAGTCTATACTTGGAAAAGGTGTTAAAGAGGTTTAACATGCTTGATTCCAAGAGGATTGTTACCAGTGAGATATTGTATCCATCTTTCTAAAGAGATGTCTCCAAAGACACCTGAAGAAAGAGATAAGATGGCCAGGATTCCATATGCTTCGGCTATTGGAAGTTTAATGTATGCAATGTTTTGTACTAGGTCGGATATCGCATATGCTGTTAGTTTGACTAGCAGGTATCAATCCAATCCAGGTTTGGTACACTGGATAGCTGTCAAGAATATTCTTAAGTACTTGAGAAGAACTAAGGATTTATTCTTAATTTATGGAGGTGGAGACTTGCAATTGGATGGTTATACTGATTCTGATTTCCAATCAGATATAGATGATAGAAAGTCTACCTCTGGATATGTGTTCATTTGTACTGGAGGTGCAGTCAGTTGGAAGAGTTCCAAACAGAGCACGACTGCAGATTCCACTATAGAGGCTGAATATATTACTGTATCAGATGCTACAAAGGAAGCTGTTTGGATAAAGAAGTTCATGACAGAACTTAAAGTAGTTCCTTCCATTGAGTCAGCAGTTCCACTACACTGTGACAATAATGGAGCAGTCATACAGGCTAAGGAACCAAGGCCTCACCAGAAATCCAAACACATAGAAAGGCGCTACCACATTATCAGAGAAATAGTTGGGCGAGGTGATGTAGCCATGCAGAAAATAGCATCAGCTGAAAATCCAGCTGATCCATTCACTAAGCCTATGTCACAGACTCAGTTAGATCGACATCTTGAGAAGATAGGTCTAAGATATTGTAATGAATGGCTCTAGTGCTAGTGGGAGATTGTTAGTAGTATGCCCTAGAGCATATCATTTAGTATGTATCTTGTACATATTTTTATTAATAAAAGGCATTTCCACTTTTCCATTTACATAATATATTTATGTATAACAGAAAAGGTCCATTGATATTTTGTTAGAAATATTATTCTTAAGTTGTTAAGAATATGAGTGACAATATTTCTAGCACGAAGTATCATAAAAAGGTTCACAATCGAGGATACTTCATAATAAGGACAAGACTAATCCAAAAAGATTGTATTAATATTTGATCCCAAGTTATTTATATGACATATAAAAAAGATGGAATGGTGAGTCTCATGCCATATAACAAACATGATATGAACTTATAAATGATAAGTAGGCCAACCGGTGACCCTTATGACAAGCACATGGAGTTTACTCTTGTCAATGTTTTGTCATAAATCATATCGATGCATATAATCTTTAGACCTGAGATAGCACGCTTATCTTGTATATAGGTAGTTAGAGTTTGATACTTCTTTCATACTTGTACTGTTTATGTGTATATGGGCAGGTGTTGCCTCCTACAAGTTATATATGGAGGTAGGTGTTGATCAAGATGGACTCTGTTCCTCTAAGTAACTAGAGATAAAATCCTATTTTCATTTAATTGTTCTTGATGTTTCAAGTTCTGGCCAGATAGATAGATTTATTCGTAAAAGAGTTTCGATGAGAAAAATCTTTTAATCAAGAACTGGAATTAAAAGAGAACATAATATTCATAGCCAATGGAGTTTGACATAAACCATGACTCCAGCTTGAGTTGGGATTTTGTAACAGAGAGATTCTAGTGCATGGTAACATATGATTATAGGTTCATTTAAGGTAAACCTTATTACTAATTGGGTGGCCATGGCATGCTATGCTAGGTGTTAACCATGGTCTATGAGGTTCATAAAATGATTTAGAGAAATCATTTATGGTAAGAAAGAGTTCTGATGATATTAAGAGTTGATATCATGTCTCATTGCCAATTAGTGATGAGCCTAGTAAGTCACACACATACACAAGTTATCACCTAATTAAATATGATTTAATTAATTAATTAAAGAGTTTAATTGATTAATTAAATAGGTTTGGTTTGCAATTAGTTTGCAAAGTCCCTAGCATGACTTGAAACCAAATCTAGATTATTGGATGTGTAGTATAAATTAAATTTATATTTAAAGTGTTTAAATATGAATTTAATTAATGAGAAATTAATTAATAGAGATTAATTAATTAATTTATATTTGATATAAATTAATTAGAAGAAGAGAAATAATTATTTTGGGTTGAGAACTCAAAATTAAGACACAGGGGCATTTTGGTCATTTTGCAGTGTGACACGTGGCACCATGGTATGGTGACACATGGCATAACACATAAGCTTGCCAAATGTTTTTTAATCATATAAGATGATTAAAATCAAGATTACATATAGGTTTGACACTTGGCACAATGTGATTGGGTCACTTAAACCTAGAGCTAATCAAAGGGTGACATGTGGCAAGGGTTTAATGTGTTAACCTAGCTATTTAAGTGTTGTTATGAGAAAATAAAATACAACCAGCAGCCACACTCCTTGGTCACGCCATTTTGCAGCCCTCCCTCTATTCTTCTTCATCTCTCATCAATTCAAAGAGATTAGCCATCAATCTCTTGAATTAAGAACACTAGAAATTGTTTCTAGTGTCCTGTTTATATCTCTAATCTCTTAAAAGGCAGAACTTGAATTTCTAATTAATAGAAAAGGCTTTAGAAGCTGTTCAAGGGCTGCCATAGGTGTTCTTGGTGTGGACAAGCTAGAGGAACAATATCTGGTGTCCTGAAGACGAATCTCAAAGGCGCAGACACGCTGCAGTGCATCAAGAGGTTAGTGTAATCGTTCTTGATTTAATCTAATTAATTTTAAAATCTTAAATGGCAAATACAGATCCAAAAAACATATTAAAAGAGTTTTAATATGTTGTTTATCATTGAAATCAAATAGAGAAAAATAAATCTTACATGATGCATGTGACCCTAGGTGAAAATTTTTGAATTCAATGGTATAAACTTGTGTTTTTCACGCTTCCGTTCCTTCAGTGCGGTCACCCATCACTACGATTCCGGCATGTTTAACCTAGTTGCATTTCATCTCTTTTATTTTCTCTTAATTTTTCTTATATTTATCATTTATTTCATCATTTCATGTCTCCTTACTATCCTTTAAGTGTAGTTGCAGACATTCCAGCTGTCTGCACAGACATTAGTCATCGGAACAGTAAAATGTGCGGACTACTGATGATGAGGGCGTTACAATTCTTTCTTTCTAAATAAAATTTCGTCCTTGAAATTTACCCAGTGTAAATAATCGAGGAACCACTATCTCCTTGTCTTTCTACTTTTTTGTATTATAATACTTCACTTTCTTTTTAGTCTTTTTTTGCTAGTCCTACTTTACAAACTTAACCTTATCTCGATTTTCTATTGGAAATACGTAGGTCTACACAATAGTACTGTAACATCCCTCACTCATCTACAGTATAGCCGAGCAAGGTATTCCACATAGTGTGCCAGAGCACCTGATCTTATCTTATTTCGTTTCAGTTCTTGATTTATTTATTCAAATCTTTATCTAAGGTTTAGGCATTAACGTTGTTTATTAAAATCTGACTAATGTGGTAAATAACATATGGTTTCAATAATCATAATCACTGTCTCATTCATAATCGCACTCTGTTCTTTTATCGAAATTCTCAATTTCATCAATGTACATAATTTGCAACTAATTGCATAAAATCACAGTCTACATGTTATACAGTTTAATTAAATCACAGACTTATTCAATACAATTTCTTAGTTTGAATTACAACATAAGAAATAATTAAAATATACAAAATACATTATACGCTTAATGTGAGCCCTCTCTATATGCATTGCTGAGGAGGTAACAACATTGAACTTTTCTGACACTTCTGCAGATGTAGACTCCAAAAATCTCAGTCAACTGTCTACTGGTTTTACCTTTAGTGACTGCGCGAGGAAATAGTTCCATCGCGCTAAGCATTTATGCTTAGTGGTGTAATAATGCAACAATGAAATAATATATACAAATAAAGAAAGAAATAAATTATAATTTTTAGTATCAACTATCATATATATTAGTTTGTTCCTCTTTGAATGTGCTAAGTTTATAACCTCAGTAATAATACCCAATATACAAATCATTGTAACTGTATTGTATTTTAAGCATCTACAGTTTTGCAAATTGTATTTTTGTTATATTTCTATTGCTAATATCTTTTACTCATTTCATTCAATACTTAATTTAATTGTACTGAAATTTCATTATACTTAACTTAACTTAACTGCCTGAATGAAATAATGTTTTAACTGACTGCCCGTGTAACTTATACACTGACCAGACTGGATAAACAGATAGAATAGCACTGGGTACCTAGTACCTCAGGCTATCACACTATCGATCACAAAGTATCTCCCAGTGTGCAAATAGTGGATGAAATAACACTGGGTACCTAGTACCTCGAGCCGTCACACCATCGGTCATAAAGTATCTCTAGGTATGCAAACAGTGGGGCTAAGAATCCATATAATCAATCAAGAAATAAGTCGAGTATAATAACACAATCCGTATAGCCATAGGCTATTAAAATAATAGTGCGGAATAATAAGCTATAAAACACAATATGACACGATGCCATTTACAATACAATTGTTAGAACCCTATTGGCATGCCAACCTATCCAAACTTGTCAACTAGGCAAACTAGGGCATATTACAAGATTACATATTTAATTCTTTATTTTTAGGGTTTATATGTCATTATGCCTTTCACTGGTCAACGAACATGTTGACCTTTTTATACATGATGGATAAGTTGATTCTAGTATCAACATGTCACAATTTGCATTTCAACACTGGTCATTTCGACATGTTTTGAGTGAGTTATGGTCAGTTGAATGGCTACTATTCAAATGGTCAAATTCTAGGTTTGCAATGGTTCTGGACAGCTTTGATACCTCAAATTTTGCAAGATATTAGACTTAATAAATGGCATTTTTAGGTTCTGTGATCTTTACCAAAGTTGTAGTCCTATGTCAAAGCTTTCCATCTGTATAAAATTCAAGTCATTTGGACCTGTTTTGAGTGAGTTATGGTCATTTAATTGACTACTGTTCATATGGTCAAAAATTTTGGGTTCACTAATGGCAATACGGATTCGGTCACTTTTTGAGTCACTTTCTAGACAGAATTTAAGCAAAGTTTCTGTATGAAAGTTGTCACATTTTATGTCTAGTTTTACCTCCAATTGACCTCATACCAATTGGGGTCACATAAATTTGGTTAGGACTCAAAATGCACACTGCCCTCAACCAATTCTCAATTGCATAAAAATTTCACTCCTAACAAAATTCCTCCAACTTCCAAACATCCAATTACATACAAGCACTTCTAATTATCATCAAATAAATCTCAATTTGGTCACTGTCTAGCAGTATACACAAATCCTCGATAGTCAATACAATATCTTAAATCAATTGGTCATTGTTAACATAATACACATTCCATCAAATTTTGGCACTATTATTTCCATCAGTCTATACATGGCCTACATTTACATATTCATCAACAATACAAATCACCATTCAAATTCATAAAATTGACAATATGCCATATCCTCAAGGCTTCCAATTTTTAGATAATTACATAAGTCCCTCATATTTGTTCATAACCCTAATTCAAAGCGTCAACTCTAAACATACAAATGCCATTAAGCCCTAATACACCTATTTACCTTAATCACATGCCTAATCATCAATTACATACATGAATTAACTAAATTCTCATGGAGATCAAGGCTGCCCAAAATTCAACAATTACATACAAAGTCTCCAAATCAAAATCAAAACCCTAATTCAAACTTATTAACATCATAATTACACATACCAATAAATCCTATTACTTGTAACTACTTAATTAACCTCATTAATCTTCAATTACATGAAAAAATCAATCAGAATTTCTTAGCTTCCATGGCTGCCAAATTCTTGACTCTTCAATACTTATCAATTTTCTCAGTTTTACTTAGCAATTCAACTTACCGAAAGCTCAACACAAAGATTAGTGAAGGAAAATGGGAAGATTAAGCACTAACCTTTGTTTGGAGCTTGCTAAACCTTGAAATTTCTTCTTTTTCTTACTGCCCAAAGCTTTCCCATGGTGTGTAGACTAAGTTTAATGAAGAACACTTGAAGGAATTGTGGCTTGAAATGGTAGAGAAGGAGCTTATGCAAGAAACAGCAATGGAGGATTTTGAGATGTTCATTTCAGCCATGGGTGCTTGGAATGAAGAAATGAAGTGTTTTTGGTACTAAGATCTTTCCACTTAGGTATTTATATGATCCACTAATTTAGGTTAATGAATATAATATATGCCACTAACTTTAGGTTAATATTAGAATAATTAAACTTATGAATATTTCAATTAATCCCCATAATTCCTTTAATCATATTATGTGTAAAATTTCTTATTTTCATGGCATTTTCAAACTTTTAATATCACTTATTTTTAATGGACATCTAGGTCAAAAGTCAACTCGAGGTGCCAAATGACTAAAATGCCCTTCTTTAGGTTGCATTTCTAATTTTTCGGTAACACCGATTTTTGTCGATTTCTTGATTTTTCGTTTTTATTTGTATTAATTCATTAATTTTTCTTTGACATTTCCAAGGTTAATTATACCTCAGTAGACATTAATTAGGTCCCGAAAATGTTTCTTAGGGTTCCCCGCGATCTAGGGCTAGTCAACGGTCCTCACCATAACTTTCCAGTGCGGTCACCCATCGCTACGTTTTTGGCACGTTTAACCTAATTGCACTTCGTCTCTTTTATTTTCTCTTAATTTTTCTTATATTTTCTTTTTATTCAATTTATGTCTGCTCACTATCACCGAAGTGTAGTTTTAGACATTTCTGACTGTCTGTATTTTGGCTATCCACATTCTGACTGTCTGCCCGAACAACCTCAGTCATCGGAACAGTATAACATACAGACTACGTAAGTGAGGATGTTACAATTCTTCCCCTTTAATTAAGATTTCGTCCTAGAAATTTACCTAGTATAAATATTCGAGGGACCGCTATTTCCTTATCTTTTAGCTTTTTCGTATTATAATACTTTACTTTCTCTTTAATCTGTCTTACTAGTCTTAGTTTTATAATTTTATCCTTATTTTGATTTACTATCAGAAATATGTAGCTTTATACAATAGTCCCAAGTCGGTACTGTAATCTGGACCTTACAGCACAAGCATCAAGAACAATGCGTAGTTACCATGGTATATCCCAATAGATCCTTTTCAAATTTATGACTTTCTGTGGATCGGAATCCATTCCTCAACCTAAAATAACCAGAGAAAACAGATCTGCATAGTGTCACCTCAACTCTTATGAATACAATGCATGTATGCGCACTAGTTCTTTCTACTTCTCTGTGCCTAGGAATGCCTAACCGTGCTCTGATACCACTAAATGTAACACCCCTCACTCATCTACAGTGTAACCGAGCAAAGCGTGTCACACGGTGTCCGGAGCACCTGATCTTATCTTATTTTATTTTAGTTCTTGATTTATTTACTCAAATCTTTATCTAAGGTTTAGGCATTAACGTTGTTTATTAAAATATGACTAATGTGGTAAACACCATATGGTTTCAATAATCATAAGCACAGTCTCATTCATAATCACACTTAGCTTTTATATCGAAATTCTCAATTTCATCAATGTACATATTTCCAACTAATTGCATAAAATCATAGTCTACATGTTATACATTTTAATTAAATCACAGACTTATTCAATACAATTTCTTAGTTTAAATTACAACATAAGAAATAATTAAAATATACAAAATACATTATATGCTTAATGTTAGCCCTATCTACATGCATTACTGAGGAGGTGAGAACCTTGAACTCTTCTGGCACTTCTGCAAATCTAGGCTCCAAAAATCTCACTCAACTATCTACTGGTTTTACCTTCAGTACCTGCGCGAGGAAATAATTCCATCGTGCCAAGCATTTCTGCTTAGTGGTGCAATAATACAACAATGAAATAATATATACAAATAAAGAAAGAAATAAATTATAATTCGTATACTCAAGAATCAATTTAATTTGGTATGGTATTTTTAGTATCAACTATCTTATATATTAGTTTGTTCCTCTTTGAAAGTGCTAAGTTTATAACCTCAGTAATAATACCCAGTATACAAATTATTCTAACTGTATTGTATTTTAAGTCTCTACGACTCTGCAAATTGTATTTTTGTTATGTTTCTTTTGCTAATATCTTTTACTCATTTCATTCAATATTTAATTTAATTGTACTGAAATTTCATTATACTTAACTTAACTGCTTAAATGGAATAATGTTTTAATTGACTGCCCGTATAGCCTATATACTAACCAGATTGGATAAACGGATAAAATAGCACTGGGTACCGAGTACCTCGGGCCGTCACACCATCGGTCACAAAGTATCTCCCGGTGTGCAAACAGTGGATGAAATAGCACTGGACACCTAGTACCCCGGGCCGTCACACCATTAGTCAAAAAGTATTTCCCGGTGTGCAAACAGTGGGGCAAAGAAGCCATATAATCAATTAGGCAATAAGCCGAGTATAATAACATAATTTGTATAGTCATAAGCTATTAAAATCACAGTGCGGCATAATAAGCCATAAAACACAATATGTCACGATGCCATTTACAATACAGCTGTTAGAACCCTATTGGCATGCCAACCTATCCAAACTAGTCAACTAGCCAAACTAGGGTGTATTACAAGATTACATATTTAATTCTTTATTTTTAGGGTTTATACGTCATTATGCGTTTCACTTGTCAACAACACATGTTGACCTTTTTATACATGATGGATAAGTTTGTTCTAGTATCAAAATGTCACAATTTGCATTTCAATATGATGACAATATAGTACATTGTACATTTCTCACAAGTTGGCATTTATTGCCAATTTATTTCTAGGCTTTATTGTATAGTATTGTCAATTTTCAGTTTTGGTATGCTAGATTAATCTAGCTAAATGTCCTTTTTCCCTTGGTTTTTTTATTTTGGTCAAAGAAGCAAATCTATAGCTCTATGCCTTATTGAACTTTTGGCACTAATTTCAGGTCATTATGAGTTGTATAGCCCGAGATATGGTCAATTTACTAAAGCTGGACAGATTGCATTTTCAATGCAATTTTAGGTCATTTTTAGGTCAAATTCAATTCTAGTAGATTTAGTACCCTAATTTGCGCAAGCAATTTGACTTGGTTCTGGTCATTTCTAGGCTTTGGTGTCTTCATAAGAGTTGTAGCTCTATGTCTAAGCTTTCCATTGATATAAGTTTCAGGTCATTTGGACCTGTTTTGAGTGAGTTATGGCCAATTGAATGGCTACTGTTCATATGGTTAAATTTGGGTTCTAGACAGTTTTGATACCTCAAATTTTGCAAAAAATTTAACTTAATAAATGGCATTTCTGGGTTCTATGATCTTTACCAAAGTTGTAGCCTTATATCTAAGCTTTCCATCGGTATAAAATTCAGGTCATTTGGACCTGTTTTGAGTGAGTTATGGTCATTTAATTGACTACTATTCATATGTCAAAAATTTTAGGTTCACTAATGGCAATCCGGATTTCGTCACTTTTTAAGTCATTTTCTGGACAGCATTTAAGCAAAGTTTCTCTATAAAAGTTGTCACATTTTATGTTTAGTTTTATCTCCAATTGGCCTCATACCAATTGGGGTCACATAAATTAGGTTAGGACTAAAAATGCACACTGCCCTCAACCAATTCTCAATTGCACAAAAATTTCACTCCCAATAAAATTCCTCCAACTTCCAAACATCCAATTGCATACAAACACTTCTAATTGTCATCAAATAAATCTCATTTTGGTCACTTTCCAGTAGTATACACAAATCCTCAATAGTCAATACAATACCTTAAATCAACTGGTCAATGTCAACATAATACTCATTCCATCAAATTTTGGCACTATTATTTCCATCAGTCTATACATGGCCTACATTTACTTATTCATCAACAATACAAATCACCATTCAAATTCATAAAATTGACAATATCCCATATCCTCAAGGCTGCCAATTTTTAGACAATTACATAAGTCCCTCATATTTGTTCATAACCCTAATTCAAAGTGTCAACTCTAACCATACAAAAGCCATTAAGCCCTAATACACCTATTTACCTTAATCACATGCCTAATCATCAATTACATACATGAATTAACCAAATTCTCATAGAGATAAAGGCTGCCCAAAATTCAACAATTGCATACAAAGTCTCCAAATCAAAATCAAAACCCTAATTCAAACTTATTAACATCATAATTACACATACCATTAAATCCTATTACTTGTAACTACTTAATTAACCTCATTAATCTTCAATTACATATAAAAATCAATCAAAATTTCCTAGCTTCCATGGCTGATAAATTCTTGACTCTTCAATACATATCAATTTTCTCAATTTTACTTAGCAATTCAACTTACCCAAAGCTCAACACAAAGATTAGTGAAGGAAAATGGGAAGATTAAGCACTAACCTTTATTTGGAGCTTGCTAAACCTTGAAATTTCTTCTTTTTCTTGCTGCCCAAAGCTTTCCCATGGTGTGTAGACGAAGTTAATGAAGAACACTTGAAGGAATTGTGGCTTGAAATGGTAGAGATTGACCTCATGCAAGAAACAGCAATGGAAGATTTTGAGATGTTCATTTCAGCCATGGGTGCTTGGAATGAAGAAATGAAGTGTTTTTGGTGCCAAGATCTGCCCACTTAGGTATTTATATGATCCACTAATTTAGGTTAATGAATATAATATATGCCACTAACTTTAGATTAATATTAGAATAATTAAACTTATGAATATTTCAATTAATCCCCATAATTCCTTTAATCACATTATGTGAAAAATTTCTTATTTTCATGGCATTTTCAAACTTTTAATATCACTTATTTTTAAGGGACATCTAGGTCAAAAGTCAACTCAAGGTGCCAAATGACCAAAATGCCATTCTTCGGGTTGCATTTCTAATTTTTTGGTAACACTGATTTTTGTCAGTTTCTTAATTTTTCATTTTTATTTTTATTAATTCATTAATTTTTCTTTGACATTTCCAAGGTTAGTTATACCTCAGTAGACCTTTTATTAGGTCTCGAAAATGCTTCTCAGGATTCCCCGTGATCCAGTGCTAGTCAATGGTCCTTGCCATAACTTTCCAGTGCGGCCACCCATCGCAACAATTCTGGCACGTTTAACCTAATTGCACTTCGTCTCTTTTATTTTCTCTTAAATTTTATTGTATTTTCTTTTTATTTAATTCATCAATTTATATCTGTTCACTATCACCAAAGTGTAGTTTCAGACATTTCTGACTGTCTGTATTTTGGCTATCCACATTCTAACTGTCTATACTCTGGCTGTCTGCTCAGACAACCTCTGTCATCGGAATAGTATAACGTACAGACTATGCAAGTGATGATGTTACAATTCTTCTCCTCTCATTAAAATTTCATCCTCGAAATTTACCTAGTGTAAATAGTCAAGGGACTGCTATTTCCTTGTCTTTTAGCTTTTTCGTATTATAATACTTCACTTTCTCTTTAATCTGTCTTACTAGTCTTAGTTTTATAATTTTTGTGACACCCCTTACCCGTGTACAGTATACCCGAGTAAGTAATGACACACGGTGTATCGGCACACTCTAATATTCCTCAATTAATTTATATCATGCTTTTGCATATAATTTATGAAATACAATTTATTTAAGCCATTTATCAAAAGTATTATTCATTTAAGGTTCCGAAAATTTTAAAGAAAATCTGGCGGAGTACCGGCTAAAAATGGAGAAAGCCGTTCTTCAGAACCTGTGAAAACACTTCCAAATAATTTTCAAACAAACCCAACTTCAATTCATCAACAGAGTCTCAATATCAAAAACTCAACAATATTTCTCAATTTCAGTTCTCAATAGCCTTTTCATTTCTCAAACATCCATTTCTCAGGGTTCTCATATATATAAATAACAATTAAAAACTCAAATTACTTCCATACATAACCATAAATCTTTATTATTTACATGAACCTCAAAATACATTACATAATCCCAAATACATATGAGAAAATAAAAATTTAATTACAAAATGACAAAATGACACCTAGTGCCCTACCAATGCATTGCAGGTAGTGAGGTGACACGGACAACATCTTTGATCTGCAGGATGAACTCACCCGATCTGCGGTCTCACGGGCTCACGATCGGGATCTCCAATACCTACGCGTGGCAAAAGCAACGCGCTAAGCAATAATGCTTAGTGGTGCAATAATATAATAAAAGAAAATAGCAAGAAAATGAATATATAGTGAATGTGTATGATTCATTTGTTTAGTATGGTTATATATACATTAATTCAGTAACTTTGTTCACTTTCATTCATTTGGTTGCCCAAGTAACCTACACTAGACGACTGGACTGGATAACGAGTAAACTGGCACTGGGTATCAAGTACCTCGGGCCGTCACACCATCGGTCACATATGCATCTCCCGGTGTGCAACAGAATAGCTAACAAGCTGTAAATATATCAGGCACAAGGCCAAAGCTCAATACAAAGTCAGAATGGCTAAAAGCCATAAAATCACAGAATGGCATATTGCCATGTGCGATCGCTAATCGAACCCTATTGGCATGCCAAACTATCCAAACCAATCATGTTAGGTATACTAGGGCATTTAAAACTTTAAATTCTTCAATTTGTGAATTTGAAATTTTTAGTGTCACTATTCATCTTATTGGTCAACAAAAATGTTGACTTTTAGAATAAAAATATGTACATTGACTTTGGCACTCCCTACATACCACATTTGGCATTCCAAACTTGTTGGCATTAAGCATTTATACCATTTCAAAGTTTAAACCAACACAAGCAGAATTTTCAGTTTTGGTGAGTCAACTTCACTGTTCCACTGGACACTGTTACTGTGGAAATTTGAAGAAATGTAAAACATGAAAGTTGTTCCTTATTTTGTCTAGTTGAATTTCTTTTTCTGAATCACTCCATTTGGAGTTTTGTAGCTCCAGATATGGCTCAAAAACCCAAGCTGGCCGGATTGCCAATCTGCAGAAATTACCATATCTACAGTAACATGAACAGTGACTGCCACTGCCATTTGGGTTAGGTTCTTGCCATAATTTGGGGTAGGTTTCTTCATGAAAGTTGTTTTTCTATGTCTTAACTTGTTTCTGTAAAAATTTCAGGTCAATTGACCATATCTACAGTGAGTTATGGCCAAATGAATAGTTTTACTGTTCATTTGGTCAATTCTGCAGAATCAGTTGCAGGGTGTCCGGATTGGGGCCAAGTTTTGGTCCTCTTGCTTTGGTCTTTTGGGCATGGTTTCTTCAGCAAAAATGTGCCATTATAAGCCTAGTTTCATGTCCAATTGGCCAAACACCAATTGGACCAACACAACCAAAGTTATGGCTGTGTAATTGGACTGAAATCTCACCATTCTTTGTATCTAGGGCAGATTTCACCTTCACTTTACCATACTATTTTTCAGTTCTAATTATGGTCAACTTACCTAAAATGGTCACTAATTGACCATTAAAATGTGCTCTAACAATTTCCCAAGCCAAGCCAATTTTTCACTCTTCAAAACCCTAGTTCCATTATAGGTTTTCACAACACCTTAATTATTAGCTCCTTCAATAATCACATACACATATGGTTTAAACTTGATCTATAGCCCACTTTAAGTACATCAAAACAATCAAAATAATTCCTTCACAAGGGCTGCCAAAAATTTATAGTATGTGTACACAAAATTCTTGTTCATTTTAGTTACAATTCTTACTCAATTCAAGTTGCAAATCATGAAAAAAAGGAGTTTTAAGTATCTAATGCACTAACCTTGATTAGGGCAGATTTTTCCCAAGCAATTCCTTCACTTTCTTGGCTTTTCTTGGCTGCCAAACACTCCAACAAGGTGTGGGGGTAATTTTTATTAAAGGGATCTAGGGTTTTTGGTGCAAGATAAGCAAGGTTTCAAAACTTGGAAGCTTGAACTATGGTGGAAACCCTCTCTTTTCTCTCTCTACGTTTTTGGCTGGTTTTGGGGAAGGAGATGGCTGCTGGATCTTTGATGAATTTAGTCTTCAATTTGTCTCTTTATTAGTTAGTCAAATAAGGGCTTAATTGTGATTGGTTGGTAATTATAAATGACATCACCATGATGTCATAAATAGCCCTTTTTCCTCAATTTCTTTTCTTTCCTCCACTACTCAATTTCAATTTAATTTCTAGTAATGTTTATTCATATTTTATGTCATATTAATTATTTACTCAACCGGACAAGTCGGCCAAAAATCACCTCTGAAGGCGAAATGACCAAAATGCCCTCCGTTTGGCTTAACGGGTCAAAATTGTCTGTACCGATTGAAAAATTTTTCTAGGTATTTTCTTGGCATTCTAATGCCATGGGAACCTCAATAACCCTTCTATGGAGTCCCAAAAATTATTTTATAATTTTTCTCCCGGGTTTAGGGCTCCTCGTTGCGAGAACCGCAACTTCCCTCTGGTTACCCATCGCTTGGGCACCAGCTCGTTTAACTCGGTTGTATTTTATTCCTAAAATTTTTACTAAATTTTTCTTATTAATGTTTGAGTTAATTATGGTTCCTGACTTTAGTTTAAATATTTTTCCGGACATTCTAGCTGTCCGGGCCAACACCGGTCACCGGAACAGTAGGATGTACGGAGTGGTTATCGGGAGGGTGCTACAATTTTATCCTTACTTTGATTTACTATCAGAAATATGTAGCTTTATACAATTGTCCCAAGTCGATACTGTAATCTGGAGCTTACAGCACAAACATCAAGAACAATGTGTAGTTACCACAGTATATCCCAATAGATCCTTTTCAAATTTATGACTTTTTGTGGATCGGAATCCATTCCTCAACCTAAAATAACTAGAGAAAACATATCTGCATAGTGTCACCTCGACTCTTATGAATGCAATGCATGTATGCACACTAGTTCTTTCTACTTATTTGTGCCTAGGAACGCCTAACCGTGCTCTGATACTACTAAATGTAACACCCCTCACTCGTCTACAGTGTAGCAGAGCAAAGCGTGCAACACGGTGTGCCGGAGCACCTGATCTTATCTTATTTTGTTTTAGTTCTTGATTTATTTATTCAAATCTTTATCTAAGGTTTAGGCATTAACGTTGTTTATTAAAATCTGACTAATGTGCTAAATACCTTATGGTTTCAATAATCATAATCACAGTCTCATTCATAATCACACTTAACTTTTATATCGAAATTCTCAATTTCATCAATGTACATATTTGCAACTAATTGCATAAAATCACAGTCTACATATTATACAGTTTAATTAAATCACAGACTTATTCAATACAATTTCTTAGTTTAAATTACAACATAAGAAATAATTAAAATATACAAAATACATTATATGCTTAATGTTAGCCTTATCTACATGCATTACTGAGGAGGTGAGAACCTTGAACTCTTCTGACACTTCTGCAAATCTAGGCTCCAAAAATCTCACTCAACTATCTACTGGTTTTACCTTCAGTACCTGCGCGAGGAAACAATTCCATTGTGCTAAGCATTTTTGTTTAGTGGTGCAACAATACAATAATGAAATAATATATACAAATAAAGAAAGAAATAAATTACAATTCTTATACTCAAGAATCAATTTAATTTGGTATGGTATTTTTAGTATCAACTATCTTATATATTAGTTTATTCCTCTTTGAAAGTGCTAAGTTTATAACCTCAGTAATAATACCCAGTATACAAATTATTCTAACTGTATTGTATTTTAAGTCTCTACGGTTCTGCAAATTGTATTTTTGTTATGTTTCTATTGCTAATATCTTTTACTCATTTCATTCAATACTTAATTTAATTGTACTGAAATTTCATTACACTTAACTTAACTGCCTCAATGGAATAATGTTTTAATTGACTGCCCATGTAGCCTATATACTGACCAGATTGGATAAACAGATAAAATAGCACTGGGTACTGAGTACCTCGGGCCATCACACCATCAGTCACAAAGTATCTCCCGGTGTGCAAACAGTGGATAAAATAGCACTGGATACCTAATACCCCGGGTCGTCACACCATCAGTCACAAAGTATCTCCCGGTGTGCAAATAGTGGGGCTAAGAAGTCATATAATCAATTAGGCAATAAGCCGAGTATAATAACATAATCTATATAGTCATAGGCTACTAAAATCATAGTGTGGCATAATAAGCCGTAAAATAATATGTCATTATGCCATTTACAATACAGCTGTTAGAACCCCATTGGCATGCTAACCTATCCAAACTAGTCAACAAGGCAAACTAGGGTATATTACAAGATTACATATTTAATTCTTTATTTTTAGGGTTTATACGTCATTATGCCTTTCACTGGTCAATGAACATGTTGACCTTTTTATACGTGATGGATAAGTTTATTCTAGTATCAACATGTCACAATTTGCATTTCAATATGATGCCAATATAGTACATTGTACATTTCTCACAAGTTGGCATTTATTGCCAATTTATTTTTAGGCTTTATTGTATAGTATTGTCAATTTTTTAATTTTGGTATGTTAGATTAATCTAGCTAAATGTCATTTTTCCCTTGGTTTTTATATTTTGGTCAAAGAAGCAAATCTATAGCTCTATGCCTTATTGAACTTTTAGCACTAATTTTAGGTCATTTCGAGTTGTATAGCCCAAGATATGGTCAATTTACTAAAGCTAGACAGATTGCATTTTCAATGCAATTTTAGGTCATTTTTAGGTCAAATTCAATTTTGCTAGATTTAGTACCCTAACTTGGGCAAGTAATTTGACTTGGTTCTGGCCATTTCTGGGCTTTGGTGTCTTCATAAGAGTTGTAGCTCTATGTCTAAGCTTTCCATTGATATAAGTTTTAGGTCATTTGGACCTGTTTTGAGTGAGTTATGGCTAATTGAATGGCTACTTTTCATATGGTAAAATTTTGGGTTCACAATGGTTCTGGACAGTTTTGATACCTCAAATTTTTCAAGAAATTTAACTTAATAAATGGCATTTCTAGGTTCTATGATATTTACCAAAGTTGTAGCCCTATGTCTAAGCTTTCAATCGGTATAAAATTCAGGTCATTTGGACCTGTTTTGAGTGAGTTATGGTCATTTAATTGACTGCTATTCATATGGCCAAAAATTTTAGGTTCACTAATGGTAATCCGGATTTGTCACATTTTGAGTCACTTTTTGGATAGAATTTAAGCAAAGTTTCTGTATAAAATTGGTCACATTTTATGACTAGTTTTACCTCCAATTGGCTTCATACCAATTGGGGTCACATAAATTAGGTTAGGACTCAAAATGCACACTGCCCTCAACCAATTCTCAATTGCACAAAAATTTCACTCCCAACAAAATTCCTCCAACTTCCAAACATCCAATTGCATACAAGCACTTCTAATTGTCATCAAATAAATCTCAATTTGGTCACTTTCCAGCAGTATACGCAAATCCTCAATAGTCAATACAATACCTTAAATCAACTGGTCAATGTCAACATAATACTCATTCCATCAAATTTTGGCACTATTATTTCCATCAGTCTATACATGGCTTACATTTACTTATTCATCAACAATACAAATCACCATTCAAATTTGTAAAATTGACAATATCCCATATCCTCAAGGCTGCCAATTTTTAGACAATTACATAAGTCCCTCATATTTGTTCATAACCCTAATTCAAAGTGTCAACTCTAACCATACAAATGCCATTAAGCCCTAATACACCTATTTACCTTAATCACTTGCCTAATCATCAATTACATACATGAATTAACTAAATTATCATAGAGATCAAGGCTGCCCAAAATTCAACAATTACATACAAAGTCTCCAAATCAAAATCAAAACCCTAATTCAAACTTATTAACATCATAATTACACATAGCATTAAATCCTATTACTTGTAACTACTTAATTAACCTCATTAATCTTCAATTACATGTAAAAATCAATCAAAATTTCCTAACTTCCATGGTTGCTGAATTCTTGACTCTTAAATACTTATCAATTTTCTCAATTTTACTTAGCAATTCAACTTACCCAAAGCTCAACACAAAGATTAGTGAAGGAAAATGGGAAGATTAAGCACTAACCTTTATTTGGAGCTTGTTAAACCTTAAAATTTCTTCTTTTTTCTTGCTGCCCAAAGCTTTCGCATGGTGTGTAGACTAAGTTTAATGAAGAACACTTGAAGGAATTGTGGCTTGAAATGGTAGAGATGGAGCTCATGCAAGAAATGATAATGGAAGATTTTGAGATATTCATTTCGGCCATGGGTGCTTGGAATGAAGTAATAAAGTGTTTTTGGTGCTAAGATCTGTCCATTTAGGTATTTATATGATCCACTAATTTAGGTTAATGAATATAATATATGCCACTAACTTTAGGTTTATATTAGAATAATTAAACTTATGAATATTTCAATTAATCCCCATAATTCCTTTAATCACATTATATGTAAAATTTCTTATTTTCATGGCATTTTCAAACTTTTAATATCACTTATTTTTAATGGACATCTAGGTCAAAAGTCAACTCGAGGTGTCAAATGACTAAAATGCCCTTCTTCGGGTTGTATTTCTAATTTTTTGGTAACACCGTTTTTTGTCAATTTCTTGATTTTTCGTTTTTATTTGTATTCATTCATTAATTTTTCTGACATTTCCAAGGTTAATTATACCTCAGTAGAGCTCTAATTAGGTCCCAAAAATGTTTCTCAGGGTTCCCCGCAATCTAGGTCTAGTCTGAAAGAGTGGAAGCATGAAAAAACATAAGTTTAGATCATTAAATTTAATTTTTTTTTCTCCTAGGGTCTCATGCATCATGCAAGATTTATTTTTATCTATTTGATTTCAATGATAAACAACATATTAAAACTCTTTTAATATATTTTTTGATCTACATTTGCCATTTAAGATTTTAGAATTAACAGATTAATTCATTAGAACCCTAGATTAGATCAAGAACAAGTGCACTAACCTTTTGATGCACTGCAGTTGTGTTTGGTATCTTTGGGATGCGCCTAGGACACCAGATGTTATCCCTCTACCTTGTCCACACCAAGATCACCAATTGCAACCCCTTGAATAGCTTCTCAAGCCTTTCCAATTAATTAGAAAATCAGGTTTTGCCTTTAGAGATGTTATAGATGCATATAGGTCACTAGAAACGATTTCTAGTATTTTTAATTCAAGAGAATGTTGGCAAATCTCTTTGAATTGATGAGAGATGAAGAAGAAGAGAAGGGAGAAATGCTTTGGGTGGCAGCACTAATGAAACAAATAGCATATTGTATTTTTTCTTTTCATCCTTTCCCTTATATAGCTAGGTCACCACTTAAAACCCTTGCCACATGTCACCTTCTGATTGTCTCTAGATTAAATTGACCTAATCACATTGTGCCAAGCGTCAAACCTAGATTTAATCTTGACTTTGATCATCTTGCATAACTAAAAGACAATTGGCAAGCTTATATGTAGTGCCATGTGTCACCATCTCATGGTGCCACATGTCATCCTGTGAAATGACCAAAATACCCTTGTGTCTTAGTTTTGAGTTCTCAACCCAAAATAATTATTTCTCTTCTTCTAATCAATTTATATCAAATATAAATTAATTAATTAATCTCTATTAATTAATTTCTCATAATTAAATTCATATTTAGACACTTTAAATATAAATTTAACTTATACAATACATCAAATAACATAGATTTGGTTTTAAGCAATGCTAGGGACTTTGCAATCTAATTGCAAACCAAACCTATTTAATTGATCAATTAAACTCTTTAACTAATTAATTAGATCACATTTAACTTGGCGTTTACTTTTGTATGTGTATGACTCGCTAGACTCATCACTAATTGGCAATGAGATATGATATTAACTCTTAATATCATCAAAACTCTTTCTTACCATAAATGATTTCTCTAAATCATTTTAGGCACCTCATAGACTATGGTTAATACCTAGCATAGCATGTCATAGCCACCCAACTAGTAATAAGATTTACCTTAAATGAACCTATAATCATAAGTTACCATGCACTAGAATCTCTCTGTTACAAAATCCCAATTCGAGCTGGAGTCATGGTTTATGTTAAACCCCATTTGCTATGAATATTATGTTCTCTTTTAATTCTAGTTCTTGATTAAAAAGATTTTTTCGTCAGAAACTCTTTTCTGAATAAATCTATTTGTCCTAGCCAGGAACTTGAAACATCAAAAACAATTAAATGAACGTAGGATCTTATCCCTATTTACTTAGGGTAACAGATTCCATCTTGATCAACACCTACCTCCATATATAACTAGTAGGAGCCAACACATGCCCATATACCCGTACACAGTACAAGTATGAAAGTAGTATCAAACTCAAACCACCTATATTGTCACACCTTACCCCTCTGTAAAGCATAATATGATCCCATATAATACCTAATGAACTACCAAACTTCACCAACCGATAACTCATTAAGTACCCTATAAGGGATTTTAAAACCATTCCTTTACTTTTTAGAAGTGGTGAGCATTTTCTAATAGTTATTAAAAACATTTAATTGGAGTTTGAAAACTAGTTAGAAATTTTATCCATTTTTATTTTTATGCAATTCCTCGAAAAATTTCGATAGAGTGCCATCTGTATTTTAAGAAAACAATTCTTCAAAAACCTATAAAAACACTTCCTATAATTCTTTCCATCAAAATCCATCAATAACACAACAAACTTAATATTAATTTTTCCCAAACTCCAATATTCCAACATAATTCTTAATTCAAATATCATCAAAAATAATACTAAATAATTTCATTAAAGTAAAATCAATTTACATTCATCAATCAAACTTTACATTAGCAAATCCAAAATAATATTATTACAAACTCTATACAACTTCTCATGACCAGTTTATACATGTACATACATTACATACACCAAAATAAATGTTATAATCAGGGTATAAATTTATACCCGATAAAAAGTTAGGAAAGGTGGCTCTAAGATCCTCAGCAGCTCACTCTGCTGCTCCTCTAGTCTCTATATCCACGACAGCAATAACAGCCATCGCTGAGTACTATGACTCAATGGTGCACAACATACTAAAATAACATTTATGCATAATTCAAATCACATTTATTCAAATATTGAACTGAACATGAAAAATAGATACAAAACATGGTTTATAAATTTTTTTGTCCAAACAATTTCATTCTGGAAATCTCAAATCAATTTCATAAAAACACACAGTTATATTATGTCATTCGAAACATAGTCATCTCAATAGCCAGAGGCTTATGAGTAATCACAAGGCTAGCTAGCTCAAATTTATGGGTACCCATTCAAATTTCTTCTTCTACTGGCATACACCTCAACACTTCAGCCAGAGAAGGAATCAAAATTTAAAACTAATTTGTCCCACCAGTCATGCTAGTAAGACATTAAAATATATGGTCATGACACTGTGGTTTCAAAACTATCTTATCAATTTGCCAAACATTTATTGACAATTAAATCACATATCATTAAATTTCCAACAATTTAGATCAAAAGTATAGTGTACATTTCAATCATTATTTTGCAATATAATTAAACCATAAATCATTTCAAGCACGTTGAAAATAAATTTTAAAGAATGTTTATGTTGTGCACAAACCTTATACGAGTCGCCTCTTGGCCTTGACTCGATACTTCGGGTTCTTTCTCGATATTCTTTTCCATTGAAACACACAATTTTATAGTATTTCAGTACCATAAATTATCATAAGTCCAAAAATAATTTCAAATCTAACTTTATTATGCTTAATTTGATGTTTTTTGAAATTTGTATTTCGGGGTTACTATTCACGATACTATTCAAGACAATTTATTGACTTTCTAATGCTTAATAGGTATGGAAATTCTAATTTCACCCACATACCACATTTTGGTTACCTAACTTGTTGGTTTAGGTTGTTTTCCTCAAATCTTAAGTCTCTTAAGTGAAATTCTAAAATTTCAGATTTGGTGCCTTATTTTGCACTGTTCCATTGGTCATGTTGCTGTGGTAATTTGGCTAAGTTTTCTTCATAAAAGTTGTTCCTTATTATCTTAAATTTATTCCCCTTTTTGAATCACTCCATTTGGAGTTTTTTTATCCCTAGTTATGGCTATTTGAACATGGCTGGCTGGATTTGGTGTTACCCAGAATTCTGGGCATTTACTGGTTAATGGCAGTTTTTGTGGGTTGACTGCAGGTGAGTTTTTGGACAGCTTATGGTCAAATTTTGGGTTTGTTTTCTTCATGAAAGTTGTAGGGCAATGTCTCAGCTTTCTTTTAGTATAAAATTCAGGTCATTTGGACCTTCCTAGCCCAAGTTATGGTCATTTATGTGACTACTATTTATTTGATCATTTTTGTACAGGTCAGTTTGCTAATTTTGGATTTGGCCTAATTGTTCACTACATTATGGTCACTTTCTAAGCATGATTCCTAAATGAAAAATGTGTCATTTTGTGTTTAGTTTCATTCCCAATTAGCCTCACACCAATTGGAATGGTAAATTTTCAATTTAGGTCCCTGTAAGAGATCTAGATCAAGCTACCTGCAGATTGACCCTCACCAATCCGAATTGGAACTTGGTTCCAACAATTCATACACGCCACAAATGGTCACAATTGACCATTTCTCAACTCAAATAAGGTAAATAACATCATTTTGCCAATTCTCAAAATTTTCTTCAATTTTTCACAATCTCCAAACCCTATTTACTTACATTTCAACTTTAATGCAAATTTAAAGTGTATATTCATGTTTTATACACTTAATTCACTTCAAATAACCATTCAAAACTATCAAACTCATTTATATCAAACCTTAAGCCTAGCTGGATGAATTTCATGTTTAGTCCCTCAATAATTATTGTTGTTTGGATATAAGTTAAAATCTAAGTTAACTTAACTAAGAACATAGAAATTTAACAAAAGAATTCAAATTTACATACTAACCTTTGTTTGATTTTCCAATCACTAATTTTCTTCCTTTTTTTCTTCTTTCTTGCTACTTCAATCTCCTTTTCTAGTGGCCCAAACAAAGTTTAATCATAATTTAATGGAATTTTTGGGGGATTTCTAGGGTTTATGAAGCTTTAAATTTTAGCTTTAGTGGAGGAAACATGAGAGAGAGAGAGGAGAGAGATTAGCCAGCTGAAATGGGGGAGGAAGAAACGAAAATTTTTTCTTTTTTTCTTTTTGTTTTTATATATTTAAATGGCTTTTTGACTTGGTCAATTATTGGGGAAAATAAATTTTTATTTTGACATCATTTGTGATGTCATCAATGTGATGCAATAAAACTTTTTCTTTTCTTTTTTCATTTTCATTAAATTTTCAGTAGTTCTTTAATTTAATTTTTGATTCTGAAATTTTTATTTCTCCGATTTTATTGGACAGTTAGGTCAGGTATCAGCTCTAGGGGTTAATTGACCAAATTGCCCCTCGCTGGTTCAATCCGATTTGCAAGTTATTCGATATTTCTTTCGGATCCCTGACCTAATTATTTGACATGCTTAGCAATTATTTCTCATGATTTTCTCTTTTCCACTGTGTTCGCAATAGTCCTAAGGACCACAGCATCACATTTTACAGTTCGAAATTTGAGTTTAGATTGACCTCGCAGTCATTCCCGAGGTCACCCATCGCTGTGACTACTGGCTCATTTAACTTTTTGTGTTATGTTTTTCTTATTTATACTTAACTATTTGGCAATTCATAATCATTTGTGTTCAGGGCTTAACTAGGTGTCTTAGAAGTGGTTCTACTTCTCTTACTTGTCCGGACCGACACCGGTCACTGTAGTAGTGAAATATACCAGGCTATGCAAATAGGGGTGTTACAATTCTCCCCCCCTTAAAATAAATTTCGTCTCAAAATTTTACCTGGTATCTGAAGGAGCGGAAGCATGAAAAACATAAGTTTAGATCATTGAAATTCAAAATTTTTCATCTAGGGTCACATGCATAATGCAAGATTCATTTTTATCTATTTAATTTCAATGATAAATAGTATATTAAAACTCTTTTAATATATTTTTGGATCTACATCTGCCATTTAGGATTTTAGAATTAACAGATTAATTTATTAGAACCCTAGATTAGATCAAGAACAAATGCACTAATCTTTTAATGCACTACAGTGTGTTTGGCACCTTTGGGATGCGATTAGGACACCAGATGTTGTCCCTTTAGCTTGTCCACACCAAGATCACCTATGGCAGCACCTTGAACAACTTCTAAAGCTTTTTCTATCAGTTATAAAATCAGGTTTTGCCTTTTGAGAGATTATAGATGTAAACAGGACGCTAGAAACGATTTCTAGTATGATCATCCAATTGTAAGTCACCACCTCTATATATTAAGAATAAATCCTTAGTTCTTCTCAAGTACTTAAGGATATTCTTGACAGCTATCCAGCGTTCCAAACCTGGATTGGATTGTTACCTACTAGTCAAATTAACAGCATATGCGTTATCTAGCCTAGTACACAGCATTGCATACTTCAAACTTCCAATAGCCGAAGCATATGGAATCCTGGCCATTTTATCTCTTTCTTCAGGTGTCTTTGGAGACATCTCTTTAGAAAAGTGGATACCATGTCTCACTGGTAACAATCCTCTCTTGGAATCAAGCATGTTAAACCTCTTTAACTCCTTTTCCAAGTATAGACTTTGGGATAAACCAATTATTCTTTTTGCTCTATCTCTATAAATGCGAATCCCAAGAATATAGGTTGCCTTCCCTAAGTCTTTCATGGAGAATGTATTTGACAACCATACCTTTACAGTTGCCAACATACCTGTGTCATTACCTATCAACAGAATATTATCCACATGTAAGATAAGAAAAGTGACAAGACTATCACTAAACTTCTTCTATACACATGGCTCATCTTCATTTTTGATAAAATCAAATGACTTAATGGCTTCATCAAAATGGATGTTCCAACTCCTCGAAGCTTGTTTTAACCCATAAATGGATCGCTTTAGCTTGCGCACTTTGGAACCATCTTGGGATTCAAAACCCCTAGGTTGTTCCATGAAAATGTTTTCTTCAATGTATCCATTGAGAAAAGCTGTTTTGAAATCCATTTGCCAAATCTCATAATCATAGTATGCAGCTATTGCTAATAGAATCCTAATTGATTTAAGCATGGCAACAGGCGAGAAAGTCTCCTCATAGTCGATTCCTTGCCTTTGGCGAAACACTTTCGCTACTAGGCTTGTCTTATAGGTCTCTACCTTTCCATCAGAACCAATTTTCTTCTTGAAAACCCATTTGTTCCCTATAGGTACAATACCTTCAAGTGGGTCAATAAGATCCCAAACTTAATTCTTATACATGGAATCAATTTCGATTTCATAGCATCAATCCATTTTGAAGAGTCTATATCTGATATAGCTTCTTCATAGGTAAGTGGATCATCTCCATGATCTACTTCTTCATTAGTAGATAATTCTTGTTCTTCCTCATGGAGGAAACAATATCTCATTAGTGGGTGAGATACCCTAGTTTTTCTATGAGGAACAATTTTAGATGTTTCATCAATAGGTGTAGGTTGACTAAATGGATCTATATCCATCTGATCTGTTGGTTGGTCAGAATTCTCTAATTCTAACTCTATTTGCCTTCCTTTGCCTCCTTCTTAAACAAATTGTTGTTCAAGAAATGTGGCATTGCTACTTATCACAACCTTTTGTGATGTAGGCAAATAAAAGTAATATCCAAAACTATCTTTTGGATATCCAACAAATCGACCCTTTTTTTATCCGGTTTCCAATTTATCAGTGTTCAGCTTTTTAACATAAGCTGGACAACCCCAAATCTTAACATGCTTAAGACTTGGTTTTCTTCCATGCCATATCTCATAAGGTATGGAAGATACAGATTTTGTTAGAATCCTATTCAGAATATACAAAGCTGATTCTAATGCAAATCCCCAAAAGGAGATTGGCATATTAGTATAGCTCATCATACTATGTACCATATCCAATAGGGTACGATTTCTCCTTTCAGATACACCATTTAGCTGTGGTGTTCCTGGAGGAGTCAGCTGGGAAACAATGCCATGCTTTCTTAAGTATTCATCAAATTCAGAAGTCAAGTATTCACCTCCACCATCTGATCAAAGAGCTTTAATACTTTTTCCTGTTTGATTTTCTACTTCAAATTTAAATTCTTTAAACTTTTCAAAGGATTCAGGTTTGTATTTCATCAAATACAAATACCCAAACCTTGATTTATCATCAGTAAAGGTAATAAAGTAATGAAAACCATCTCTAGCCAGTTCTTTAAATGGACCACATACATCACTATGTATTAGCTCCATAATATTTTCAGCTCTTAGCCCTTGTCTTACAAAGGGTGATTGAGTCATTTTGCCCTGAAGGCAGGATTCACAAGTTGGAGTAGGTCCAAAACCCAATGAGGATAAAATCCTCATTTTCCCCAGCTTTGCAATCCTATCTTCTGCAACATGGCCTATCCTTAGGTGCCAAATATATTTTGAACTTGAGTTGATTTTCATCATGGTATTGTATTCTTTTAGATTGCTTGCATTAGATTTGTATTTAACATTATTATCTAGATAATAAAGACCATCAAGCATATAACCCGAACCAACATATTTATTTCCAAAATAAATATTGCAAACATCATTTATGAACTGAAATTCATAACCATCTCTAGTCAATCTAGATGTAGAAATGATGTTCTTAAAAGGTATAAGGTATATGCAAAACCTTGTTTAAATACAAAATATGTCTATACATATATAAAGATTTAGATCCTATGGCTAAAGCTTCAACAGTTGAGCTTTTGCCAACTCCGAGTCTAATATCTCGTTAGTGCAAGCTTTTATTATTGGCTATACTCTAGGCAGTTCCTATTTCTGTGCCCATCATTATGGCAGTGGAAACACTTTCCTTTTGCCTTTGTCAGCTTTGGTCTTCCCTATCTGTTTAGCTTATCATCTTGGAAGGATTAGGAATCTGAGGTTTCTTTTTCTTATTGCCCTTCTTCTTGTTGGACTTTCCAGCAGAAGAAGATGCAATCAAAGCTACCTCTTTTCCTTTATTTCCCGGCATATTCTTTTGGGCAATAACCAACATGTTAAGTAAACCAGCCAAGGTGCATTTCTGCTTAGTCATATGAAAATTTGTCATAAAACTCCCAAAAGACTCAGGAAGGGACTGAAGGATCAAATCCGTATGTAGTTGGAAATCCATGTTAAAGTCAAGATGTTCCAGCTGCTTAATCAGCCGAATCATCTTGTGGACATGATCCCCAACATTCTGTCCCTCAAACATCCTCATGCGGAATAGCTGTCTAGATAACTCATACCTAGCATTCCTACTTTGCTCACCATACAACTCTTGTAGGTGAAGGAGGATCTCAGTCACACTCTGCATGTTCTCATGCTGCTTCTGTAACTCATTACTCATGGAAGCAAGCACGTAACACTTAGCTCTCATATCATGCTCCTTCCACTTGTCCAAAGTTTCTTGTTCCTCTTCAGTGGCCTCTGGAGGTAAGGGAACAAGAACATATCCTATATGTTTAAGGTTCAGGACAAGTTTCAAATTTCTTAGCCGATCAGATAGATTAGGCCCTGTCAACCTATTTCTATCAAGTATGCTTGCAAGGATATTGAATGGTGGTAGTTGTTCTGCGCTCATTGTTATCAGAAAATTAACTGCAGAAAATAATCAGATTAATTAGTAAATGTATCATGTAATTAAACAAAATGATTATGGTCTTTTAATCAAATTGGTCCTCCCACTAACATAGCGAATCTTACACTTCCAAAGTAGAAAACAGAAATCCTAGTTGGATGGATTTCTAGTGGGCGATTGAATTCTTATAATTCAATTGATCATCCTTAGGTACATCCGTTATTGGAATTACAATAAACTATAAGTGAGCAACTCCTTGCCCATCACATCTCAGGTGAGGTTCAATCCTTTACCTAGCCCCTAATGCTCAAAATCTCAGATACATCCATTATTGACTTAACATGCATTAGTTAAGTTGATCCTATTGAGTCAGTAAGCAAATAATATTATGTCCTCAGGTACATCCAATATTGGCTACCAAACCATTTACATATTTATAACATCTCATGCTTAACAATTATTCTTAAGAAAATCTCTTAAATTAATTGCATCTAATGCAAGTATTTAAAATTGCTTAAAATAATTGCCTCAATGGAGGGCCCATGTTATAATTACTTTAATTATGTCATTTCCAACCTAATCATTTGTTTGGAAGATTTTATGGTCGTCCTAATTACTATTAAGGTCTCACTTTGCACATTATCCATTTAGCATGCATATATCATATACTTGAATACATTCCCATACATCTCATGCATTCATTGATAAATAGTAAAAATGGTATGGTCATGGACTTTCTAAGGGATTCAATTATGAGCCACCAAGAATTGAATCAGGGCATTCCTAGGTGCATTTCATTCATTCATATTACAAGAGTTGCTGAAGGAGTACATAATCAACACTTGATATTGAATTCCTCCCACTGGTCCCACCAATGCTCTTGACCTCCTTGTTCTTCTTGCAATCCAATTACATAGTAATCCTTCGCATACCAAGGCGAATTTACAAGAACTAAATAAATGAAATTACAATCCAAAAATTATTATAACCTTAATAATACATGCCCAAAATAAATTAAAATAAATTAATTAATTTACAACCTAAAGAAACATAAAAGAAATAAATCCAATCACATTGGTCTTTTATAGTCCATGATCATCCATCATGCATATTACTATTTAATAATTAAATAAAACATACATACCTAAATTAAATTGAATATCTCATATTCAACTTAAAAATCTAAATTTGAATATTGTTCAAACAAATTAAAAAATTCAGATTTGAATCACATTCAAATAAATTTAAAAATTTAGATTTGAATCACATTCAAACAAATTCAAAAATTCAGATTTGAATCACATTCAAACAACTTTAAAAATTCAGATTTGAATCACATTCAAATAACTTTTAAAAATTTAGATTTGAATCACATTCAAACAACTTTAAAAAATCAGATTTGAATCATATTCAAACAACTTTTAAAATTTAGATTTGAATCACATTCAAACAACCTTTAAAAATTCAGATTTGAATCGCATTCAAACAACTTTAAAAATTCAGATTTGAATCACATTCAAACAACTTTTAAAATTCTGATTTGAATCAAAATTTAATTGTGTGATTGAAAACTCTAATTAAACAATTTAATTAGACATAAAATAGACATAATTATGAGCTTTAGATCATACAACAATTGCACAAACATTGCCCAAATAATGCGCACCATAAGAAGTGCTCAAACCATGCGAACATATGGAGTATTCATCAAGCCGCCACCTTTGTCATTGCAACCAGCAATGGATCTATCATCTCATGATCAAACCACATAATTTAATCATATAATCAAGAATCTAAATTGCAAATATAGTGGCTCTAATACCAATTGAAGGAGCGGAAGCATGAAAAACACAAGTTTAGATCATTGAAATTCAAAATTTTTCTTCTACGGTCACATGCATGATGAAAGATTTATTTTTATTTATTTGATTTCAATGATAAACAACATATTAAAAATTTTTTAATGTATTTTTGGATCTACATTTGCCATTTAAGATTTTAGAATTAACAGATTAATTCATTAGAATCCTAGATTAGATTAAGAACAAGTGCACTAACCTGTTTGATGAACTGCAGTGTGTTTGGCACCTTTGGGATGCTCCTAGGACACCAGATGTTATCCCTCTAGCTTGTGCACACCAAGATCACCAATGGCAGCCCCTTGAATAGATTCTAAAGCTTTTCCAATCAATTAGAAAATCAGGTTTTGCCTTTTGAGAGATTACATATGTAAACAAGACACTAGAAATGATTTCTAGTATTTTTAATTCAAGAGATTATTGGGAAATCTCTTTGAATTGATGAGAGATGAAAAAGATGAAAGGAAGAGGTGCTTTGGGGCGGTACCAATGAAACAAATAGCAGCTAGGTATTTTTCTTTTCATCCTTTCCCTTATATAGCTAGGTCACCACTTAAAACCCTTGCCATATGTCACCTTCTGACTGGCTCCAGGTTTAATTGACCCAATCACATTGTGCCAAGTATTAAACCTATATTTAATCTTTACTTTAATCATCTTACATGATTAGAAGACATATGGCAAGCTTATGTGTAGTGCCATGTGTCACCATCTCATAGTGACACATGTCATCCGCTGAAATGACCAAAATACCACTGTGTCTTAATTTTGAGTTCTCAACTCATAATAATTATTTCTCTTCTTCTAATCAATTTATATCAAATATAAATTAATTAATTAATATCTATTAATTAATTTCTCATTAATTAAATTCATATTTAAACACTTTAAATATAAATTTAACTTATACTATACGTCCAATAACCTAGATTTGGTTTCAAGCCATGCTAGGGACTTTGCAATCTAATTGCAAACCAAACCAATTTAATTAATCAATTAAACTCTTTAATTAATTAATTAATTAAATCATATTTAATTTGTTGATTACTTGTGTATGTATGTGACTTACTAGGCTCATCATTAATTAGCAATGAGACATGATATCAACTATTAATATCATCAGAACTCTTTCTTACCATAAATGATTTCTCTAAATCATTTTATGCACCTCATAGACCATGGTTAATACCTAGCATAGCATGCCATGGCCACCCAATTAGTAATAAGGTTTACCTTAAATGAGCCTATAATTATATGTTACCATGCATTAGAATCTCTCTGCTACAAAATCCCAACTCAAGCTGGAGTCATGGTTTATGTCAAACCCCATTTGCTATGAATATTATGTTCTCTTTTAATTTCAGTAATTGATTAAAAAGATTTTCTCATCAGAAACTCTTTTTTGAATAAATCTATCTATCCTAGCCAGGAACTTCAAACATCAAGAACAATTAAATGAACATAGGATTTTATCCCTATTTACTTAGAGGAACAGATTCCATCTTGATCAACACCTACCTCCATATATAATTACTAGGAGCCAACACATGCCCATATACCCATACACAGTACAAGTATGAAAGTAGTATCAAACTCAAACCACCTATATACAAGATAACTGTGCTATCTCAGGTCTAAAGATTATATGCTCTGATATGATTTATGACAATACATTGACGAGAGTAAACTCCATGTGCTTGTCTTCCCTATCTGTTTAACTTATCTTCTTGGAAGGATTAGGAATCTAAGGTTTCTTTTTCTTATTACCCTTCTTCTTGTTGGACTTTCCAGCAGAAGAAGATGCAATCAAAGCTACCTCTTTTCCTTTATTTCCCGGCATATTCTTTTGGGCAATAACCAACATGTCAAGTAAACCAGCCAAGGTGCATTTCTGCTTAGTCATATGGAAATTTGTCACAAAATTCCCAAAAGACTCAGGAAAGGACTGAAGGATCAAACCCGTCTGTCGTTGGAAATCCATGTTAAAGTCAAGATGTTCCAGCTGCTCAATCAGCCGAATCATCTTGTAGACATGATCCCCAATATTCTGTCCCTCAAACATCCTAATGCGGAATAGCTGTCTAGATATCTCACACCTAGCATTCCTGCTGTGCTTACCATACAACTCTTGTAGGTGAAGGAGGATCTCAATCGCACTCTGCATGTTCTCATGCTGCTTCTGTAACTCATTACTCATGGAAGCGAGCATGTAACACTTAGCTCTCATATCATGCTCCTTCCACTTTTCCAAAGTTTCTTGTTCCTCTTGAGTGGCCTCTGGAGGTAAGGGAACAAGAACATTTGAATCTAGAACATATCCTATATGTTCAAGGTTCAGGACAAGTTTCAAATTTCTTAGCCAATCAGATAGATTAGGCCCTGTCAACCTATTTCAATCAAGTATGCTTGCAAGGATATTGAATGGTGGTGGTTGTTCTGTGCTCATTGTTATCAGAAAATTAACTGTAGAAAATAATCAGATTAATTAGTAAATGTATCATGTAATTAACCAAAATGATTATGGTCTTTTAATCAAATTGGTCCTCCCACTAACTTAGCGAATCTTACACTTCCAAAGTAGAAAACAGAAATGCTAGTTAGATGGATTTCTAGTGGGTGATTGAATTCTTATAATTCAATTGATCATCCTTAGGTACATCCGTTATTGGAATTATAATAAACTATAAGTGAGCAGCTCCTTACCCATCACATCTCATGTGAGGTTCAATCCTTTACCTAGCCCATAATGCTCAAAATCTCAGGTACATTCATTATTGACTTATCATGCATTAGTTAAGTTGATCCCATTGAGCCAGTAATTATGCAAATAATTTTAATGTCCTCAGGTACATCCAATATTGGCCACCAAACCATTTACATATTTATAACATCTCATGCTTAATAATTATTCTTAAGAAAATCTTTTAAATTAATTGCATCTAATGCAAATATTTAGAATTGCTTAAAATAATTGACTCAATGGAGGGCCCATGTTATAATTACTTTAATTATAACATTTCCAACTTAATCATTTGTTTGGAAGATTTTATGGTCGTCCTAATTACTATAAAGGTCTCACTTTGCACATTATCCATTTAGCATGCATATATCATATACTTGCATACATTCCCATGCATCTCATGCATTCGTTAATAAATAGTAAAAATGGTGTGATCATGGACTTTCTAAGGGATTCAATTATGAGCCACCAAGAATTGAATCAGCGCATTCCTAGGTGCATTTCATTCATTCATATTACAAGAGTTGCTGAAGGAGTACATAATCAACACTTGATATTGAATTCCTCCCACTGGTCCCACCAATGCTCTTGACCTCCTTGTTCTTCTTGCAATCCAATTACATAGTAATCCTTTGCATACCAAGGCGAATTTACAGGAACTAAATAAATGAAATTATAATCCAAAAATTATTATAACCTTAATCTTACATGCCCAAAATAAATTAAAATTAATTAATTAATCTATAACCCAAAGAAACATAAAAGAAATAAATCCAATCACATTGGTCTTTTATAGTCCATGATCATCCATCATGCATATTACTATTTAATAATTAAATAAAACATACATACCTAAATTAAATTGAATATCTCATATTCAACTTAAAAATCTAAATTTGAATATTATTCAAACAAATTAAAAAATTTAGATTTGAATCACATTAAAATAAATTTAAAAATTTAGATTTGAATCACATTCAAACAAACTCAAAAATTCAGATTTGAATCACATTCAAACAACTTTAAAAATTTAGATTTGAATCACATTCAAATAACTTTTAAAAATTTAGATTCGAATCACATTCAAACAACTTTAAAAAATCAGATTTGAATCATATTCAAACAAATTTTAAAATTTAGATTTGAATCACATTCACACAACCTTTAAAAATTCAGATTTGAATCACATTCAAATAACTTTAAAAATTCATATTTGAATCACATTCAAACAACTTTTAAAATTCTGATTTGAATCAAAATTTAATTGTGTGATTTAAAACTCTAATTAAAAATTTTAATTAGACATAAAATAGACATAATTATGAGCATTAGATCATACAACAATTGCACAAACATTGCCCAAATAATGCGCACCATAAGAAGTGCTCAAACCATGCGCACATATGGAGTATTCATCAAGCCGCCACCTTTATCATTACAACCAGCAATGGATCTATCATCTCATGATCAAACCACATAATTTAATCATATAATCAAGAATCTAAATTGCAAATATAGTGGCTCTGATACCAATTGAAGGAGCGGAAGCATGAAAAACACAAGTTTAGATCATTGAAATTCAAAATTTTTTTTCTAGGGTCACATGCAATATGCAAGATTTATTTTTATCTATTTGATTTTAATGATAAACAACATATTAAAACTTTTTTAATGTATTTTTGGATCTACATTTTCCATTTAAGATTTTAGAATTAATAGATTAATTCATTAGAATCCTAGATTAGATCAAGAACAAGTGCACTAACCTGTTTAATGCACTGCAGTGTGTTTTGCACCTTTGGGATGCTCCTAGGACACCAGATGTTGTCCCTCTAGCTTGTCCACAACAAGATCACCAATGGCAGCCCCTTGAATAGATTCTAAAGCTTTTCCAATCAATTAGAAAATTAGGTTTTGCCTTTTGAGAGATTACATATGTAAACAAGACACTAGAAATGATTTCTAGTATTTTTAATTCAAGAGATTATTGGGAAATCTCTTTGAATTGATGAGAGATGAAGAATATGAAAGGAAGAGGTGCTTTGGGGTGGTACCAATGAAACAAATAGCAGCTAGGTATTTTTCTTTTCATCCTTTCCCTTATATAGCTAGGTCACCACTTAAAACCCTTGCCACATGTCACCTTCTGATTAGCTCCAGGTTTAATTGACCCAATCACATTGTGCCAAGTATTAAACCTATATTTAATCTTCACTATAATCATCTTACATGATTAAAAGACATATGGCAAGCTTATGTGCAGTGCCATGTGTCACCATCTCATAGTGACACATGTCATCCTGTGAAATGACAAAAAAATCACTGTCTTAATTTTGAGTTCTCAACCCATAATAATTATTTCTCTTCTTCTAATCAATTTATATCAAATATAAATTAATTAATTAATATCTATTAATTAATTTCTCATTAATTAAATTCATATTTAAACACTTTAAATATAAATTTAACTTATACTATACATCCAATGACCTAGATTTGGTTTCAAGTCATGATAGGGACTTTGCAATCTAATTGCAAACCAAACCTATTTAATTAATCAATTAAACTCTTTAATTAATTAATTAATTAATTAATTAATTAATTAATTAAATCATATTTAATTTGTTGATTACTTGTGTATGTCTGTGACTTACTAGGCTCATTATTAATTAGCAATGAGACATGATATTAACTCTTAATATCATCAGAACTCTTTCTTACCATAAATGATTTCTCTAAATCATTTTATGCACCTCATAGACTATGGTTAATACCTAGCATAGCATGCCATGGCCACCCAAGTAGTAATAAGGTTTACCTTAAATGAACCTATAATCATATGTTACCATGCACTATAATCTCTCTGCTACAAAATCCCAACTCAAGCTGGAGTCATGGTTTATGTCAAACCCCATTTGCTATGAATATTATGTTCTCTTTTAATTTCAGCTCTTGATTAAAAAGATTTTCTCATCAAAAACTCTTTTCTGAATAAATCTATTTGTCCTAGCCAAGAACTTCAAACATCAAGAACAATTAAATGAACATAGGATTTTATCCCTATTTACTTAGAGGAACAGATTCCATCTTAATCAACACCTACCTCCATATATAACTAGTAGGAGCCAACACATGCCCATATACCCATAAACAGTACAAGTATGAAAGCAGTATCAAACTCAAACCACCCATATTCAAGATAACTATGCTATCTCAGGTCTAAAGATTATATGCACTGATATGATTTATGATAATACATTGACAAGAGTAAACTCCATGTGCTTGTCATAAATGTCACTGGTTCGACCTACTTATCATGTATAAGTGCCTGTCACGCTTGTTATATGGCATGAGACTCACCATTTCATCTTATTTACATCTCATATAAATAACTTGAGAACAAACGTTATTACAATCTTTTTGGATAAGTCATGTCCTTATTGTGAAGTATCCTCGATTGTGAACCTATTTATGATACTTTGTGCTAGAAATCCTATCACTCATACTCTTAACAACTTAAGAATAGAATTTCTAACAAAATATCAATGGACCTTTTCTATTACACATAAATATATTATGTAAACGAAAAAGTAAAAATGCCTTTTATTAATAAAAACATGTATAAGATACATACTAAATGATATGCTCTAGGGCATACTACTAACAATCTCCCACTAGCACTAGAGCCATTCATTACAATACCTTAGACCTATTTTCTCAAGATGTCTGTCTAACTGTGCTTGTGACAAAGGCTTAGTGAATGGATCAGCTGGATTTTTCAGCTGACACTATTTTCTGCATGGCTATATCGCCTTGTCCAACCATCTCTCTGATAATGTGATAGTGCCTTTCTATGTGTTTCGATTTCTAGTGAGACCGAGGTTCCTTATATCTAAATAGCTTCTTTTGCAGCATCTGATGCAACAAAATACTCAGCCTCGGTAGTGGAATCTGCAGTCATACCCTGTTTGGAACTAATCCAAATGACTGCACTTCCATTACAAATGAACACATACCCAGAGGTAGACTTTTTATCATCAATATCTGATTGGAAATCAGAATTAGTATGATCATCCAATTGCAAGTCACCACCTCCATATATTAAGAATAAATCCTTAATTCTTCTTAAGTGCTTAAGGATATTCTTGACAGCTATCCAGCGTTCCAAACCTGGATTAGATTGGTACCTGCTAGTCAAACTAACAGCATATGCGATATTCGGCCTAGTAGACAGCATTTCATACTTCAAACTTTCAATAGCCGAAGCATATGGAATCCTGGCCATTTTATCTCTTTCTTCAGGTGTCTTTGGAGACATCTCTTTAGAAAGGTGGATACCATGTCTCACTGGTAACAATTGTCACACCTTACCCCTCTGTAAGGCATACCATGATCCCGTATAATACCTAATGAACTACCGAACTTCACCCGATAACTCATTAAGTACCCTACAAGGGATTTTACAATAATTTTCTTACTTTTATAAGTGGTGAGCATTTCTAAATAGATATTAAAATCATTTATTCCAGGTTGAAAACCAGTTAAAATTTTTGGCCCATTTTATTTTTCCACAAATTTTATAAAAATTTTGGTAGAGTGCCATCTGTATTTTTAGAAAACAGTTCTTCAAATACCTAAAAAAAAAAAAGCACTTCCAATAATTTTTCTCAATAACTTCTTCAAATTCACTATCAATTCCAACCAATTTCTCAAGTTTCAAAATTCAACAATCCTCAAGATATTGTCAATCAATTTCATTCATTCATATTCTATTAAAGATAAACAATTTATATATACATCATACTAAAAATTTACATTAAAAGAAATTCAAACTAAATTTTTATTTCAAACTTTATACAAACTTTGTACAAGCTTTGTATAAACTGCTCGAGATCAATTTTACATGTCCATACAATTACGTGCATTACATACATCAAAATAAATATTTACAGTCAGGGTATAAATTATACCAGATAGCTTCAAAGCAGGTAGTTTCTCTGTCCTCAACAGCTCACTCTGCTGCTCTTCTGGTCTCTATATCTGCAACAGCAACAACAGCCATCGCTGAGTACTAGGACTCAGTGGTGCACAACATACTAAAATAATCTTTATGCAGAATTTAAATTACATTCATTCAAAAAAAAATTGGACTAAACATGAGAATTAAATACAAAACATGAATTATGAGATTTTAATCCAAACAAGTTCATTTTGAAGTGTCAAAACACATTTCATAAAACCCACAGTTATATCATGTCATTCGAAACAAATATAATCTCAATAGCCAGAGGCTAAAGAGAAGTCATATCACAAGGCTAGCTAGCTCAAATATATCGATATCCATTCAATTTCTTCTTCTACTGGCACACACACCTCAACACTTCAGCTAGAGAAGGAATCAAAATTCTAAACTAATTACCCCTACTAGTCATGCTAGTGAGGTGTTCAAATATATGGTCATAACACTGTGGTTTCAAAACTTATCTTAACACTTTACTAAACATTACCATTTCAAATGTACACAAATAAATTTCAACAATTTAAATCAAAAGCATCATAATAATGTCACAATTCAATATTTCAAATTCTTCAAAATAATATGCAAAAGATAATTTACAAAAATTATATGTTGTGCACAAACCTTAAGCGAGTCGCCTCTTGGCCTTGACTCGATTCCTCGGGTTCTTTTCCGGTGTTCTTTTCCACTGAAACACACAGTTTCATAGTGTTTCAGTATCATAACTTAGCATAATTCCAAAAATAAATTTACATTTACTTATACCTAGCTCTAATGTGCTAAACTTGACGTTCTTTAAATTTTGTGTTTTGGGTTTACTAACCTTAGTGCAGAATTTTCTTTTCTTCAAACCTCTTTCTTTCTTCTTTTTTTTATTGTCAAGTCCTCTATCAAAGCTTGAAATCAAGGTTTAATATTGGAGGTTTAACTTTCTATGGTGGGATTGTGGGTTTGAACAAGCTCAAAATGAGCTTTAATAGAGGTTTTGGTGAGGGAGAGGGAGAGGGAGAGTGAGAGTGAGGCGGCAAGGTTAGGGAAAGAAGAAGACTTTTATTTTTTTTTTCTTTTCTTTTCTTTTCTTTTTTTATGTCTTAGGAAGACCATAAATCAAATTAAATAAATTTTTAAATATAATATTTATAGCATCATGCATGATGTCATCTCTCTTCACTTTTTCATTTTCTTTTTTTTTTTATTTATTTTTCCATTAGTTCTTTAATTTAATTCCTGACTCCAAAATTTTCTTTTCTCTGATTTTATTTGATAGTTAGGTTAGGAGTCAGCTCTCAGGGTCAATTGACCAAATTGCCCTTATCGATTCAACTCGGTTTGCAAATAATTCAATATTTCTTCCGGATCCCTGACCTAATTATTTGATTAGCTTAACAGTTCTTTTTCATGATTTCCTCTTTTCCATTGTGTTTGTACTGGTCTTAAGGACTGCAGCATCACATTTTACGGTTTGAAATTTGAGCTTAAATCGACTTCGCAGTCGTTCCCGAGAAGGTTACTCATCGCTATGACTCTCAGCTCATTTAACTTCTTATGTTCTGTTTTTCTTATTTATACTTAACTAATTGACAATTACTAATTATTTGTGTTTATGGCTTATCTAGTTGTCTTAAGTGTGGTTCTAATCCCCTTAATTGTCCGGACTGACTCCGGTCACCGGAACAGTGAAATATACCAGGCTATACAAATAGGGGTGTTACAATTCTCCCACCCTTAAAATAAATTTCGTCTCAAAATTTTACCTGGTATCAATCTCTAAACAGCTGTGGGTGCTGTTTCCTCATCTCCTCCTCTCGTTCCCAAGTGGCTTCTTGGCCTGAATGATGGTTCCATAGCACTTTCACTAATGGTATTTGCTTATACCGTAGCTACTTCACCTCATAATCCAGAATCTCAATGGGTTCTTCTTCATATGTGAGGTCTGGATTCACTTCAATTTCTTCTACTGGTAGTACATGAGATGGATCTGATCGATACCTCTTCAACATAGACACATGGAAGACATTATGTATCTTCTCCAACTCTGGAGGTAGTGCCAAACGGTATGCCAAAGGACCCACTCTTTCCAGAACCTCATATGGCCCAATGAAACGAGGACTCAGTTTCCCCTTTCTGCCGAATCTCATAATTCTCTTCCAAGGGAAAACCTTGAGGAATACTTTCTCACCCATTGCATACTCAATATCCCTTCTGTTTAGATTAATGTAGGACTTCTGATGGTCTGATGCAGTCTTAAGTCGATCTCTGATCAATCTGATTTTCTCTTCAGTTTGTTAAACAATTTCAAGCCCAATCATCTTTCTTTCACCCACGTCATCCCAACACAACAGGGTTCTACATTTTCTACCATACAAAGCTTCATATGGAGGCATCCCAATGCTTGATTGCTAGCTGTTATCGTAAGCAAACTTAATCAAAGGCAAGTGTGTGTCCCAACTACCCTCAAATTCAATTAAACAAGCCCGTAGCATGTCCTCCAAGATCTAAATTATCCTCTCAGATTGGCCATCTGTCTATGGGTGGAATGCAGTATTGAAGTTCAATCTAGTTCCTAGGGCTCTCTGAAGACTACCCCAGAATCTAGAAGTGAATCTAGGATCTCTGTCTGATATAATGGATACTGGTACTCCATGAGGTCTCACAATCTCATCAATGTACAACTTGGCCAATCTTTCTAAACTGTAGTCCATCCGAGCTGGCAGAAAATGAGCAGACTTAGTCCGTCTGTCAACAATGACCCAAACTGCATCATGACTCTTTTGTGTCCTTAGAAGTCCCATCACAAAATCCATCATTATTCTCTCCCATTTCTATTCTGGTACTGGTAGTGGATGTAACAACCTAGCGGGTACTTGATGCTCTGCCTTTACTTGCTGACAAGTTAGGCATTTGGAAACAAACTCTGCCACATCTCTTTTCATACCCATCCACCAGTAATGCTCCTTTAGCCCTCTATACATTTTTGTGCCACCAAGATGCATGGCAAAAGGAGGCTCATATGCTTCCTTCAAAATGATCTGCCTCAATTCAACATTATTAGGAACACATATTCTGCCCTGGTGTAGCAGTAGACTGTCATCTCTTACTGAGAATTTAGGTTTCTTTCCCTTCCGGACTTCTTCCAATAGCTTCTGATACTTTTCATCATTATGAGCAGCCATTCTGATCTGATCAATCAACACTGGCTGTACATGCCATGCAACTACTTTCTGCCCATCATCATTAATCTCTAAGCTGGCATGCAATGATCTTAACTCATGCACCATAGACAAAGGAGTAACTCATAGACTTGCCATAGTCTTACGACTTAAGGCGTCAGTCACAACATTAGCTTTCCCTGGCTGATAGTCTATTAGACAATCATAGTCTTTTATCAACTCTAACCATCTCCTCTGTCTCAAATTCAATTCTTTCTGAGTGCCCAAATACTTCAAACTCTTATGATCTGTGCAGATATAGCATTTCTCCCCATACAAATAGTGCCTCCAGATCTTAAGAGCAAACACAATAGCTACAAGCTCTAAGTCATGTGTCGGATAATTCCTCTCATGTGGTTTCAGCTGGCGTGATGCATAGGCAATTACATTTCGATCTTGCATCAGTACATAGCCTAACCCATTGTGAGAAGCATCACTGTAAACTATGTATTCTTTACTCAGAGTAGGTAAAGTAAGGACTGGAGCTTCAGTCAAACATCTCTTCAATTCATCAAAACTCTGTTAGCATTTATCTGTCCACTGAAATTTCACATCTTTTCTAAGCAGCTTGGTCAATGGAGATGCCAACATGGAGAATCCCTTCACAAATCGATGGTAGTATCCAGCTAAACCCAGAAAACTGTGAATCTCCGTAATATTTCTGGGTGGCCTCTAATTAAGGATAGCTTCTATCTTACTTGGATCTACCTTGATGCCCTCTTCTGATACTACATGCCCCAAGAAAGATATTTCCTTCAGCCAAAATTCACACTTTGATAATTTGGCATATAACTGTTTCTCCCTCAAAGTCTGTAGTATAATCTGCAGATGTATATCATGCTCTTCTGCATTCCTCGAATAGACCAATATATCATCAATGAATACCACAACAAACTGATCGAGGTATGGTCTGAAAATAGTGTTCATCAGATCTATAAAAGCAGCCGGAGCATTAGTCAACCCAAATGGCATGACCAAGAACTCATAATGGCCATAGCGAGTTCTGAAGGCAGTTTTAGGAATACTTTGCTCTTGTACTTTCAGCTGATAATAACCTGATCTCAGGTTAATTTTGGAGAACACAGCTGCACCCCTTAACTGATCAAAGAAGTCATCAATGCGGGGCAATGGATATCTATTCTTTATTGTCACCTTATTCAATTGCCGATAATCAATACATAATCGGAGAGTGCCATCCTTCTTCTTAACAAACAACACTAGCGCTCTCCAAGGTGACACACTGGGGCGAATAAAGCCCTTGTCAAGCAATTCTTGCAACTGCACTTTCAACTCTTTCAATTCTGCAGGTGCCATTCTATATGGTGTTATGGAAATTGGGTCCACACTAGGCATAACATCAATCTCAAACTGCACCTCTCTTTCTGGAGCTAATCTTGGCAATTCATCAGGAAACACATCCGGAAAGTCACATACAGTAGGGATATCCCTCAGTGCTGGACTCCCCACTTGGTTGTCTATCACATGTGCCAAGTATGCTTCACACCCCTTTCTGATCATCCTTCTGGCTAGTGCAACCAAAATGATATTTGGTGGCAATAAATGCCTCTCCCCATGTATTACCACATTACCATATAGAGGGAGACCAAAAGTGACTGTCTTCAGTCTACTATAACACCCCTATTTGTATAGCCTGGTATATTTCACTGTTCTAGTGACCGAAGTTGGTCCGGACAATTAAGGGGTTTAAAACCACTCTTAAGACAACTAAATAAGCTATAAACACAAATAATTAGTAATTGTCAATTAGTTAAGTATAAATAAGAAAAACAGAATATAAGAAGTAAAACGAGCTGAGAGTCATAGCGATAGGTGACCTTCTCGGGAAGGACTGCGAAGTCATTTTAAACTCAAATTTCGAACCATAAAATGTGACGCTGCAGTCCTTACGACCATTAAAAACACAGTGAAAAAGAGAAAATCACGAAAAAGAATTGTTAAGCCAGTCAAATAATTAAGTCAGAGAGCCAGAAGAAATATTGAATTATTTGCAAATCGGGTCAAACCGGCGAGGGGCACTTTGGTCAATTGACCCCAAGAGCTGACTCTTGAGCTAACTGTCAAATAAAATCAGAGAAAAGAAAATTTCATAATTGAGAATTATATTAAAAGAACTAAAGAAAAAAAAAGTTAAAGTAATCGATGACATCACCCAAAATGACCTAAGCAATGACCTCATAATTAATTCTCATTTAATTAAATTTTGACTAAGTCAATTGAGGGGATAAAACAAAAGAATTAAAAAAAAAATCTATTTTTCATTTCTTCTTCCTCATGTAGCTGGCACCAATTCCTCTCCCAATTCTCTCACTATACACCTCCATGGAAGCTTACTGTCAAGCTTCTTAAACCCCAAAATTAACCATAAATTTCACAAATTCCTTCATTAAACTTTATTTTTGAAGCTTGGTAAAACTATTGACAACAAAAAGAAGAGGAAAGAAAGGAGATTTGAAGAGGGAGAAATTCAACAAAAAATGTTAGTAATAAACTCTAAATTATTTCTTCAAATTTCATGTAAATATGCTTAAAGTAACTTAGAAATTAAAGGAACGAAATGAAATTATTTGTTGAGGCACCATGAGTGAATTTCGGCCAGCATGTGTATGGGGGTATATTTGCATGGTTTCATAGGTTTAAAAGTATATGTGATCTTATTTGAGATGAAAAAACGTGTATATAGGCATTGAATCAATCAAATGCAAAGAATTAGTAAACTAGGGTTTGGACACTTAGGGTTTAGAAACAAAAATGTGAGAAATTAGTAAATATATATTTGACCTATTTTGAAGTGGGAAATGGTCAATGGTGACCAAATGAAGTATGTTGAAAGTATTGGAGTTGAGATCAAATTCGGATTGAGTGTGGTCATGCTGCTAGTAGCATGACCAAGGTCCTTTTGAGGGACCAAAAATAAAAATTTACAAGTCTAATTGGTATGAGACTAATTGGGAATGAAAATACACACTAAATGACACAATTTTAATTTCGGAAGCATGCCCAAAAAGTGACCAAAACATAATAAACAAATTGACCAAACTTGGAAAATCTTAGTCTGCCCTGTACAAACTGACCAAATGAACAGTGTTTGTTCATTTGGTCATAACTTGAGCTAGGCAGTCTAAATGACCTAAAATTTTACCAGTGGACAGATGAGATATAGACCTAAAACTTTCATGAAGAACAAAACCACAAATTAGGCCATTAACCAAGTCATTTGGCCACCCAAATTTGGTGACCTAAAACTGCCAGAACAAAAATTTGCCTAGAAAACTAGGTTGAGTCTAATCCAGCAGCCATGGTTCAAATGGCTATAACTTGAGCTACAAAACTCCAATTGGAGTGATTCAAAAAGGAGAATAAACTTAAGATAATAGGGAAGATTTTTCCAAATTCCAACAGTTTTTTGGTTTTGGCAGTTTTAGGTCACTAACTTTAGGTGGGCAAATGACTTGGTTAATGGCATAATTTGGGTTTGTGTTCTTCATGAAAGTTTTAGTTCTATATCTAAACTATCCATTGGTAAAATTTCAGATCATTTTGACCTACCTAACTCAAGTTATGACCAAATGAATTATGACCAAATGAATAAACATTGTTTATTTGGTCAGTTTGTACAGGGCAGACTGTGATTTTTCAAGTTTGGTCAATTTGTTCACTAGGTTTTGGTCACTTTTTGGGCATACTTCCTAAATGAAAATTGTGTCATTTAGTGTCTATTTTCATTCCCAATTGGTCTCATACCAATTGGACTTGTAAAATTTTATTTTTGGTCCCTCAAAGGGACTTTGGTCATGTTGCTAGCAGCATGACCACACTCAATCTGAATTTGGCCTTAACTCCAACCATTCCAACACACTTCATTTGGTCACAAATGACCATTTCTCACTTTACAATAGGTCAAAGAAATCATTTACCACTTCCTCACATTTTTTTCACTAAACCCTAAATGTCCAAACCCTAACCACACTAAATTGTTGCATTTAGCTAATTTCAAAGCTTTTAACTGTAATCATTCAACTAATAGAGGTCCATAAACTCATTCAAATCCATCAAACCATACAATAACACCCCTATACAATTGCTGGCCAAATTTCAGCTTGGTCCCTCAACAATTTGTTTCATTTAATTTTAAGTTTATTTACAAGTTAATCATGCTATAAATACAACTGCTAAATCTCAAACTTTCAAATTAGTGTGCTTACCTCACTTGAATTTGAATTCTCTAATTTCCCTCTTCTTTTCTTCTTTCTTTGATGATTAATCTCCTTCTCAAGTGACCAGAACAAGTTTTTATGAAGTAATTATGGGAGAAGTTGAGGTTTAGTAAGGATTTCAAAGTAAGGATTTCAAAGCTTGAGTGCAAGCTTTAATGGAGGAAAATTCATGGAGATGAGAGGGGGAGGGTTTTGGCTAACTTGAGGAAGATGAGGGAAATGATTTTTTTTTTCTTTATTTTGGATATTTAACCTTTAGTTGACTTAGTCAAAATATTAAGTAAATAAAAATTATTTATGGCTTTATAGGTGATGTCACCATGATGATGTCACAAACTTTTTACTTTTCTTTTTCTTTTTTTCTATGTATTTTTCTATTAGTTCTTTAATTTAATTCCTGACTTCGAAATTATTTTTTCTCCCATTTTATTTGACAGTTAGGTCAGGAGTCAGCTCTCGGGGTCAATTGATCAAATTGCCCCTTGTCGGTTCGACCCGGTTTGCAAATAATCCAATATTTCTTTCGGTTTACTGACCTAATTATTTGACTGACTTAACAATTCTTTTTCATGATTTTCTCTTTTCCACTGTGCTCATAATAGTCCTAAGGACCGCAGCGTCATACTTTACAGTTCGAAATTTGAGTTTAAAATGACTTCGCAGTCCTTCCCGAGAAGGTCACCAATCGTCGTGACTCTCGGCTCGTTTAACTTCTTATGTTCTGTTTTTCTTGTTTATACTTAACTAATTGGCAATTACTAATTATTTGTGTTTATAGGTTATCTAGTTGTCTTAAGTATGGTTCTAATCCCCTTAATTATCCGGACCGACACCGGTCACCGGAACAGTGAAATATTCCAGGCTATACAAATAGGGGTGTTACGCAGCTAGGGAAAGCTAATGTTGTGGCTGACGCCTTAAGCCGCAAGACTATGGCAAGTCTACAGGTTACTCCTTTGTCTATGGTACATGAGTTGAGATCATTACATGCCAGCTTAGAGATTAATGATGAGGGCCAGACAATAGTTACATGGCATGTACAGCCAGTGTTGATTGATCAGATCAGAATGGCTGCTCAGAATGACAAGAAGTATCAAAAATCATTAGAAGAAGTCTGGCAGGGCAAGAAACTAGAATTCTCAATAAGAGATGATGGTCTACTGCTACACCAGGGCAGAATGTATATTCCTAATGATGTTGATTTAAGGCAGATCATTTTGAAGGAAGCACATGAGTCTCCTTTTGCCATGCACCCTGGTGGCACAAAAATGTATAGAGGGCTAAAGGAGCATTACTGGTGGATGGGTATGAAAAGAGATGTGGCAGAGTTTGTTTCCAAATGCCTAACTTGTCAACAAGTAAAGGCAGAGTATCAAGTACCCGCTGGGTTGTTACATCCACTAAAAGTACCAGAATGGAAATGGGAGAGAATAATAATGGATTTTGTGATGGGACTTCCGAGGACACAGAAGAGTCATGATGCAGTATGGGTCATTATTGATAGATTAACTAAGTCTGCTCATTTTCTGCCAATCTGGATGGACTACAGTTTAGAATGATTGGCCAAGTTGTACATTGATGAGATTGTAAGACTGCATGGAGTGCCAGTATCCATCGTATCAGACAGAGATCCTAGGTTCACTTCTAGATTCTGGGGTAGTCTTCAGAGAGCCCTAGGAACTAGATTGAACTTCAGTACTGCATTCCACCCACAGATAGATGGCCAGTCTGAGAGGATAATTCAGATCTTTGAGGACATGCTACGGGCTTGTGTGATTGAGTTTGAGGGCAGTTGGGATACACACTTGCCTTTGATTGAGTTTGCTTACAACAGCAGCTATAAATCAAGCATTGGGATGCCTCCATATGAAGCGTTGTATGGCAGAAAATGTAAAACCCCGTTGTGTTGGGATGACGTGGGTGAAAGAAAGTTGATTGGACCTGAAATTGTTCAATAAACTAAGGAGAAGATCAGGGTGAACAGAGATCGACTTAAGACTGCATCAGACCGGCAGAAGTCATACATTGATTTGAAGAGAAGAGATATTGAGTATGCAGTGGATGAGAAAGTTTTCCTCAAGGTTTCCCCTTTGAAGAGAATTATGACATTCAGCAAAAATGGGAAATTGAGTCCTCGTTTTATTGGGCCATATGAGGTTTTGGAAAGAGTGGGCCTTTGGCATATCGTTTGGCACTACCTCCAGAGTTGGAGAAGATACATAATGTCTTCCATGTGTCTATGTTGAGGAGGTATCGATCAAACCCATCTCATGTACTACCAGTAGAGGAAATTGAAGTGAATCCAAACCTCACATATGAAGAAGAACCCATAGAGATTCTGGTTTATGAGGTGAAGCAGCTACGAAACAAGCAAATACCGTTGGTAAAAGTGTTGTGGAACCATCATTCAGGCCAAGAAGCTACTTGGGAACGAAAGGAGGACATGAGGAGACAACACCCACAGCTGTTCAGAGATTGATACCAGGTAAAATTTCGAAACGAAATTTATTTTAAGGGGGGGAGAATTGTAACACCCCTATTTGTATAGCCTGGTATATTTCACTATTCCGGTGATCGGAGTCGGTCTGGACAATTAAGGGGTTTAGAACCACTCTTAAGACAACTAGATAAGCTATAAACACAAATAATTAGTAATTGTCAATTAGTTAAGTATAAATAAGAAAAACAGAACATAAGAAGTTAAACGAGCCGAGAGTCACAGCGATGAGTGACCTTCTCTGGAAGGACTGCAAAGTCGTTTTAAACTCAAATTTTGAGCTGTAAAATGTGACGCTGCGGTCCTATGACCATTACAAACACAGTGGAAAAGAGAAAATCATGAAAAAGAATTGTTAAGCCAGTCAAATAATTAGGTTAGGGAGCCGAAAGAAATATTGAATTATTTACAAATCGGGTCAAACCGGCGAGGGGCAATTTGGTCAATTGACCCTGAGAGCTGACTCCTGACCTAACTGTCAAATAAAATCAGAGAAAAAAAAATTTCATAATCGAGAATTAAATTAAAAGAACCAAAGAAAAAAAAAGAAAGTTAAAGTAATTGATGACATCACCTAAAATGACCTAAGCAATGACCTCATAATTAATTCTCATTTAATTAAATTTTGACTAAGTCAATTGAGGGGATAAAACAAAAGAATTAAAAAAAAAATCCATTTTTCATTTCTTCTTCCTCATGTAGCCGGCACCACTTCCTCTCCCAATTCTCTCACTATACACCTCCATGGAAGCTTACTCTCAAGCTTCTTAAACCCCAAAATTAACCATAAATTTCACAAATTCCTTCATTAAACTTTGTTTTTGAAGCTTGGTAAAACTATTGATAACAAAAAAAAAAAAGGAAAGAAAGGAGATTTGAAGAGGGAGAAATTCAACAAAAAAGGTTAGTAATAAACTCTAAATTATTTCCTCAAATTTCATATAAATATGCTTAAAGTAACTTAGAAATTAAAGAAATGAGACCATGAGTGAATTTCGGCCAGCATGTGTATGGGGGTATATTTGCATGGTTTGATAGATTTAAAAGTATATGTGATCTTATTTGAGATGAAGAAACATGTATATAGGCATTGAATCAATCAAATGCAAAGAATTAATAAACTAGGGTTTGGACACTTAGGGTTTAGAGACAAAAATATGAGAAATTGGTAAATGATATATTTGACCTAGTTTGAAGTGGGAGATGGTCAATGGTGACTAAATGAAGTATGTTGAAAGTGTTGGAGTTGAGATCAAATTCGGATTGAGTGTGGTCATGCTGCTGACAGCATGACCAAGGTCCCTTTGAGGGACCAAAAATGAAAATTTACAAGTCCAATTGGTATGAGACCAGTTGAGAATGAAAATAGACACAAAATTACACAATTTTCACTTAGGAAGCATGCCCAAAAAGTGACCAAAACCTAGTGAACAAATTGACCAAACTTGGAAAATCTCAGTCTGCCCTGTATAAGCTGACCAAATGAATAGTGATTGTTCATTTGGTCATAACTTGAGCTAGGTAGGTTTAAATGACCTAAAATTTTACCAGTGGATAGATGAGATATAGACCTAAAACTTTCATGAAGCATACAAACAGGCCATTAAACAAGTCATTTTGCCACCCAAAGTTGGTGACCTAAAACTGCCAGAACAAAAATTTGCCCAGAAAACTGGGTTGAGTCTAATCCGGCAGCCATGGTTCAAATGGCTATAACTTGAGCTACAAAACTCCAATTAGAGTGATTCAAAAGAAGAATAAACTTAAGACAATAGAGAACATTTTCTGTGAAGAAAGTTTTGCCAAATTCCAACAGTAAAATGATCTATGGAACAGTGCAAGCTTAGACACCAAAACTGAAAATTATCAAATTTGCCTAACAGACTTAGAATTTGAATAAACAACCAAAACCAACAAATTTAGTGACCAAAATATGGTATGTGGATGAAGTTGGAATTCCCATACCTATTAAGCCTTAGAAAGTCAACAAATTGACTTGAATAGTATAGTGAATAGTAACCCCAAAACACAAAAATTAAAGAACGTCAAGTTTAGCAATTTAGAGCTAGGTAAAAGTGAAGTTAAATTTATTTTTGGATTTATGTTAAGTTATGGTACTAAAACACTGTAAAATTGTGTGTTTCAGTTGAAAAGAACACCGGGAAAGAACCCAAGGAATCGAGTCAAGGCCAAGAGGCGACTCGCTTAAGGTTTGTGCACAACGTATAATTTCTGTAAATTATTTTTTGCATATTGTTTTGAATAATTTGAAATAGTGAATTGTGACATTATTTATAATGCTTTGATTTGAATTGTGGAAAGTTAATTGTGCATATTTGAAATGGCAATGTTTAGCAAATTGTTAAGATAAGTTTTGAAACCACAGTGTCATGACCATATATTTAAACACCTCACTAGCATGACTAGTGGGGGTAATCAGTTTTGAATTTTGATTCCTTCTCTAGATGAAGTGTTGAGGTGTGCCAGTAGAAGAGAAATTTGAATAGATATCCATATATTTGAGCTAGCTAGCCTTGTGATGTGATTTCTCCTTAGCCTCTAGCTATTGAGATTATATTTGTTTCGAATGGCATGATATAACTGTGGGTTTTATGAAATGTGATTTAATACTTCAAAAATGAAATTGTTTGGGATTAAAATCTCATAATTCATGTTTTGTATTTAATTCTTATGTTCAGACCAATTTTTGAATAAATATGATTTAAATTCTTCATAAAGATTATTTTAGTATGTTGTGCACCACTGAGTCCTAGTACCCAGCGATAGCTGTTATTGCTGTCGCAAATATAGATACTAGAGGAGCAGCAGATTGAGCTGCTGAGGATAGGGGAGCTACCTGCTTGAAGTTATCGGGTATAATTTATACCCTGACTGTAAATATTTATTTTGATGTATGTATTGTACATAAATATATGGACATGAAAATTGGTCTTGAGCAGCTTGTACAAAGTTTGTATAAAGTTTGTAATAAAATTTAGTTTGAATTTCTTTTGATGTAAATTTTTGCAATGGTGTATATAAATTATTTTGTCATTAATGAAACATGAATGGTAGTATTTTATTTTGAATTGAATGAAATTCATTAATGGAATTTGATGATTGTTGGATATTGAAAATGGTGGATTTGATTTTTGAAAGTTGATAAATAAGTTGAAATTGATTGAGATTGATTGTGAAATTGAAGAAGTGGTTGAGAAAATTTATTGGAAGTGCTTTCTTTCAGGTATTTGAAAAACTGTTTTCTCAAAATACAGATGGAACTCTGTCAAAATTTTTATAAAAGTTGTGGAAAAATAAAATGGGCAAAAAATATTAACTAGTTTAATTTTAATTAAATGTTTTAAATACATATTAGAAAATGCTCACCACTTATCAAAAATAAGAAAATTGTTTTAAAATCCCTTGTAAGGTACTTAATGAGTTATCGGTAGGTGAAGTTTTATAGTTCATTAGGTATTCTACGGGATGATGTTATGCCTTATAAAGGGGTAAGGTGTGACATCTACAGTCAATCATGGCGTGATGCCTGGCTAACCAATCCATACCCATGATGATATCATATTCTCTGAAGGGCATTTCAATCAAATCTGACAGAAAAATATGTCCTTGGATCACTAAAGGACAGTCCCTATAAATTCTATTAAATCGGACCTCTTGTCCTAACGGACTAGTTACTAGCACTTCAAAACCCATTTGGACATATGGAACAGCAAGTGAACAGACTATGCTAGCACTAACATATGAGTGGGTTGAACCATAAATCAAATAACATAAATACTTCTTGATCAGAGATAGAGAATGTACCAGCTACCACATCAGAAGTATCAGCCTTTTCTCGCTGTCTCATCGTGTAGACTCTGGCTGACGCACTTCCTTGTGCCGATCGACCAACAAAGGTCTCGATTGCCCGGCAAAGGCTCTACCTGCATCTTCCTCTGCTAACAGGTTGTGAACTTCTGGAAGCAGGACTCTGAATAGATCCTTCTGCAGTCATAGGAGCTGGATCATAATTAGGAGTACTAGTGCAACCTTTAGCTAAATGGCCCTTGCCTCCACAGTTAAAGCAGGCTCCAGTGGCCCAATAGCATTCCCCCCCATGAATCTTGCCACAAGTCTCACAGAGGCGGGCAGAATATGAACCCTTACTCGATTGCTGACAAGACCTAGGGGGTCTCTGTCTAGAGAATCGGCCCCTTCCAAATCTTCCACCTCGACCTCTGCTAGGTCCACTAAATTTCTTCTTCTTTCCAGAGGTACCACCAGAACTTTGTTCAACTGATTTTTCCCCCTTATCTTTCTTTGATTTTTCAACTTTTTCTAATTTTTCTTTTATTGTGGTCGCTTCTGATTCAATCCTTTCTAACTCGAGTGCTTGAGACATGAGTTCTGAAAAATTGCTGTGTCTGAATCCCACAACTTGCATCCTCAAACTGGGCTTCAAACCAGTCTCAAATCTCTTGCATCTTGCCTTGTTGGTATAAAGGAGACTCCCAGCATAATGACTTAAGCAGGAGAACTCCCTCTCATACTCTGCCACTAATCGGTTCCCTTGTTTCAAACTCAAAACTTCTTGCAATTTCTGATCAACATATGCATCTGGGATGTATTTCTGTCTGAATTCTCTGATGAAGTCATCCTGTGTCAAGATCTTGGTGGTTCAAATTAAGCTGTGGGGGATGGTCTTCCACCAATCATATGCATCCCCTTGCAGTAGAGACATAGAGTTTTCAAACTTCAATTAACCTTGGCAATGCATCTTCTTGAACTCGATCCATTCTTTCAAGCCATTGCTCTGCCTCAAGTGGGTCTACTGTACCCTTAAATTCTGCAGCCCCGTACTTCAATAACTTATCATACTTCTGGCCGGAGGAAGTGGTTGTACCACAGGTGTTTGGGGTGGAGCTTGAGCAGGCATACCCCCAGCCATTTGCTGAAACATCGTAGCCATCTCATTGCGGCAACCGTGCAGAAATCGCAGATTTGTGGGGTGGTACTATCGACCCACCGACATTCTCAGAGTCAGGGCTTCCTTGTGCCTCAGCTTCAACAGATTGCTAGACTGAGCGATCCCCTTCTTCCATTTCTGTCTGAAGTTAGAGTATCTCCTGAACAAGTAACACATGGAGATTTCCCTCCGTTAGTTCATATTTATAATGTAATGTACTGTATGTAACAAATATGGACATTGAGCAGTTATACTTAACAAGGAAAGACACAAATTCTCAAGTTAAAACATACTTCAAAAATTTGCTCTGATACCACTGAAACATGTCACACCTTACCCCTCTGTAAGGCATAACATGATCCCGTAGAATACCTAATGAACTACCAAACTTCACCTACCGATAACTCATTAAGTACCCTACAAGGGATTTTACAACAATTTTCTTACTTTTATAAGTGGTAAGCATTTCTAAATAGATATTAAAATCATTTATTCCATGTTGAAAATCAGTTAAAATTTTTGGCCCATTTTATTTTTTCGCAAATTTTATAAAAATTTCAGCAGAGTGCCGTTTGCATTTTGAGAAAACAGTTTTTCAAATACCTGAAAAAAAAAAGCACTTCCAATAATTTTTCTCAACAACTTCTTCAAATTCACAATCAATTCCAACCAACTTCTCAAGTTTCAAAATTCAACAATCCTCAAGATACTGTCAATCAATTTCATTCATTCATATTCCACTAAAGATAAACAATTTATATATACATCATACTAAAAATTTACATTAAAAGAAATTCAAACTAAATTTTTATTTCAAACTTTATACAAACTTTGTACAAGATTTGTACAAGTTGGTCAAGACTAATTTTACATGTCCATACAATTACGTGCATTACATACATCAAAATAAATATTTACAGTCAGGGTAAAAATTATACCCGATAACTTCAAAGCAGGCAGTTTCTCCATCCTCAGCAGCTCACTCTACTGCTCTTCTAATCTCTATATCTATGATAGCAACAACAGCCATCGCTGAGTACTAGGACTCAGTGGTGCACAACATACTAAAATAATCTTTATGCATAATTTAAATTACATTTATTCAAAAAAAAATTGGACTGAACATGAGAATTAAATACAAAATATGAATTATGAGATTTTAATCCAAACAAGTTCATTTCGAAGTGTCAAAACACATTTCATAAAACCCACAGTTATATCATGCCATTCGAAATAAATATAATCTCAATAGCCAGAGGCTAAGGAGAAGTCACATCACAAGGCTAGCTAGCTCAAATATATGGATATCCATTCAATTTCTTCTTCTACTGGCATACACACCTCAACACTTCAGCCAGAGAAGGAATCAAAATTCAAAACTGATTACCCCCACTAGTCATGCTAGTGAGGTGTTCAAATATATGGTCATGACACTGTGGTTTCAAAACTTATCTTAACACTTTACTAAACATTGCCATTTTAAATATGCACAAATAAATTTCAACAATTTAAATCAAAAGCATCATAATAATGTCACAATTCAATATTTCAAAATCTTCAAAACAATATGCAGAAGATAATTTACAAAAATTATACGTTGTGCACAAACCTTAAGCGAGTCGCCTCTTGGCCTTGACTCGATTCCTCGGATTCTTTTCCGGTGTTCTTTTCCACTGAAACACAGAGTTTCACAGTGTTTCAGTATCATAACTTAGCGTAATTCCAAAAATAAATTTACATTCACTTATACCTAGCTCTAATGTTCTAAACTTGATGTTCTTTAAATTTTGTGTTTTGGGTTACTATTCATTATACTATTCAAGTGAATTTGTTGACTTTCTAAGGCTTAATAGGTATGGGAATTCCAACTTCACCCACATACCACATTTTGGTCACTAAATTTGTTGGTTTTGGTTGTTTACTCAAATTCTAAGTCTTTTAGGCAAATTTACAAATTTGTAGTTTTGGTGTCTTAAGTTGTACTGTTCCATTGGTCATTTTTCTGTTAGAATTTGGCAAAACGTCCTCCATAGAAAATGTTCCCTATTGTCTTAAATTTATTCTCCTTTTTGGATCACTCCAATTGGAGTTTTGTAGCTTAAGTTATAGCCATTTGAACCATGGCTGCCGAATTGGACTTAACCAGTTGCAGGTAAATTCAGTTCTGCGGTTTTAGGTCACCAAATTTGGGTGGCCAAATGACTTGGTTAATGGTATAATTTGGGTTTGTGTTCCTCATGAAAGTTTTAGGTCTATATCTCAACTATCCATTGGTAAACTCTCAGGTCATTTAGACCTGCCTAGCTCAAGTTATGGCCAAATGAACAAACACTGTTCATTTGGTCATTTTCTACAGGTCAGATTGAGAATTTCCAGATTTAGTCAATTTGTTCACTAGGTTTTGGTTACTTTTTGGGCATGATTCCTAAATGAAAATTGTGTCATTTTGTGTCTTTTTTCATTCCCAATTGGTCTCATACCAATTGGACTTGTAAATTTTCAGTTTTGGCCCCTCAAAGGGACCTTAGTCTTGCTGCCTGCAGCATGACCACATTGAATCCGAATTTAACCTCAATTCAAACACTTCCAACACACTTCATTTGGTCACAAATGACCATTTCTCACTTCAAACTAGGTCAAACACATTATTTCACCATTTTTCCAAATTTTGTCTCCTAAACCCTAAGTGAAAAACCCTAATTCACACTAATTGTTGCATTAGATTGATTCAACACATCTTAACATACTCTTACATCTCATTCAAGCATTCTAACATATTTAATGCAATCAAACTCATGCAATTCATCCCCCTTCATAGGCTGGCCAAAATTCCCTTTGGTCCTCCACAAATGTTTTTATTTCATTTTAAGTTTATTTCTAAGTTAGTTAAGCCATAAACACAATTAATTCAACTAGAAAATCAAATTTAGTTTACTAACCTTAGTGCAGAATTTTCTTTCCTTCAAACATCTCCCTTTCTTCTATTTTTGGTTGTTAAGTCCTCTATCAAAGCTTGAAATCAAGGTTTAATGTTAGAGGTTTAACTTTCTATGGTGGGATTGTGGGTTTTATCAAGCTCAAAATGGGCTTTAATGGAGGTTTTAGTGAGGGAGAGGGAGAGGGAGAGTGAGAGTGAGGTGGCAAGGTTAGGGAAAGAAGAAGAATTTTATTTTATTTTTTTTTTCTTTTCTTTTCTTTTTTTATGTCTTAGGAAGACCATAAATCAAATTAAATAAATTTTTAAATATAATATTTATGGCATCATGCATGATGTCATGCATGATGTCATCTCTCTTCACTTTTTCATTTTCTTTTTTTTTCATTTATTTTTCCATTAGTTCTTTAATTTAATTCCCAACTCCAAAATTTTCTTTTCTCTGATTTTATTTGACAATTAGGTCAGGAGTCAGCTCTCGGGGTCAATTGACCAAATTGCCCATCGCCGGTTCAACCCGGTTTGCAAATAATTCAATATTTCTTCCGAATCTCTAACCTAATTATTTGATTGGTTTAACAGTTTTTTTTCGTGATTTTCTCATTTCCACTGTGTTTGTAATGGTCTTAAGGACTACAGCATCACATTTTACTGTTCGAAATTTGAGTTTAAATCGACTTCGCAGTCATTCCCGAGAAGGTCACCCATCGCTGTGACTCTCGGCTCATTTAACTTCTTATGTTCTGTTTTTCTTATTTATACTTAACTAATTGACAATTACTAATTATTTGTGTTTATGGCTTATGTAGTTGTCTTAAGTGTGGTTCTAATCCCCTTAATTATCCGGACCGATTACGATCACCAGAACAGTGAAATATACCAAGCTATACAAATAGGAATGTTACAATTCTCCCCCCCCCCCCTTACAATAAATTTCGTCTCGAAATTTTATCTGGTATCAATCTCTGAACCACTATGGGTGTTGTTTCCTCATGTCCTCCTCTCGTTCCCAAGTAGCTTCTTGGCCTGAATGATGGTTATACAGCACTTTCACTAACCGTATTTGCTTGTTCCTTAGCTGCTTCACCTCATAAGCTAAAATCTCTATGGGTTCTTCTTCATATGTGAGGTCTGGATTCACTTTAATTTCTTCTACTGGTAGTACATGAGATGGTTCTGATCGATACCTCCTCAACATAGACACATGGAAGACATTATGTATCTTCTCCAACTCTGGAGGTAGTGCCAAATGATATGCCAAAGGACCCACTCTTTCCAAAACCTCATATGGCCCAATGAAACGAGGACTCAGTTTCCCCTTTTTGCCGAATCTCATAATTCCCTTCCAAGGGAAAACCTTGAGGAATACTTTCTCACCCACTGCATACTCAATATCCCTTCTCTTCAGATTAATGTAAGACTTTTGATGGTCTGATGCAGTCTTAAGTCAATCTCTGATCAATTTGATTTTCTCTTCAGTTTGCTGAACAATTTCGAGCCCAATCATCTTTCTTTCACCCACGTCATCCCAACACAATGGGATTCTACATTTTCTGCCAGACAAAGCTTCATATGGAGGCATCTCAATGCTTGATTGGTAGCTATTGTTGTAAGCAAACTCAATCAAAGGCAAGTGTGTGTCACAACTGCCCTCAAATTCAATTACACAAGCTCGTAGTATGTCCTCCAAGATCTGAATTACCCTCTCAGACTGGCCATCTGTCTGTGGGTGGAATGCAGTATTGAAGTTCAATCTAGTTCCTAGGGCTCTCTGAAGACTACCCCAGAATCTAGAAGTGAATCTAGGATCTCTGTCTGATATGATGGATACTGGCACTCCATGTAGTTTCACAATCTCATCAATCTACAACTTGGCCAATCTTTCTAAACTGTAGTCTATCTGAACTGGCAGAAAATGAGCAGACTTAGTCAATTTGTCAACAATGACCCATACTGCATCATGACTCTTCTGTGTCCTCGAAAGTCCCATCACAAAATCCATCGTTATTCTCTCCCATTTCCATTCTGGTACTGGTAGTGGATGTAACAAACCAGCGGGTACTTGATCCTCTGCCTTTACTTGCTGACAAGTTAGGCATTTGGAAACAAACTCTGCCTCATCTCTTTTCATACCCATCTACCAGTAATGCTCTGTTAGTAGTATGCCTTAGAGCATATCATTTAGTATGTATCTTGTACATATTTTTATTAATAAAAGGCATTTCCACTTTTTCGCTTACATAATATATTTATGTGTAATAGAAAAGGTCCATTGATATTTTGTTAGAAATTCTATTCTTAAGTTGTTAAGAATATGAGTGACAGTATTTCTATTACAAAGTATCATAAATAGGTTCACAATCGAGGATACTTCATAATAAGGACATGACTTATCTAGAAAGATTGTATTCATGTTTGTTAACAAGTTATTTATATGAGATATAAATAAGATGGAATGGTGAGTCTCATGCCATATAGTAGACATGATAGGCACTTATAAATGATAAGTAGGTCAAACCAGTGACACTTATGACAAGCACATGGAGTTTACTCTTGTCAATGTTTTGTCATAAATCATATCAGTGCATATAATCTTTAGACCTGAGATAGCATAGTTATCTTGTATATAGGTAGTTTGAGTTTGATACTGCTTTCATACTTGTACTGTATATGGTATATGGGCATGTGTTGGCTCCTACTAGCTATATATGGAGGTAGGTATTGATTAAGATGGAATCTGTTCCTCTAAGTAAATAGAGATAAAATTCTATGTTCATTTAATTGTTCTTGATGTTTCAAGTTCCTGGCCAGGACAGATAGATTTATTCAAAAAAGAGTTTCTGATGAGAAATCTTTTTAATCAAGAGCTAGAATTAAAAGAGAACATAATATTCATAGAAAATGGAGTTTGACATAAACCATGACTCCAGCTTGAGTTGGGATTTTGTAACAGAGAGATTTCAGTGCATGGTAACATATGATTATAGGTTCATTTAAGGTAAACCTTTTTACTAATTGGGTGGCCATTGCATGCTATGATAGGTGTTAACCATGGTCTATGAGGTGCATAAAATAATTTAGAGAAATCATTTATGGTAAGAAAGAGTTGTGATGATATTTAGAGTTGATATAATATCTCATTGCCAATTAGTGATGAGTCTAGTAAGTCACACACATACACAAGTTATCACCTAATTAAATATGATTTAATTAATTAATTAAAGAGTTTAATTGATTACTTAAATAGGTTTAGTTTGCAATTAGATTGCAAAGTCCCTAGCATGACTTGAACCCAAATCTAGATTATTGGATGTATAGTATAAGTTAAATTTATATTTAAAGTGTTTAAATATGAATTTAATTAATGAGAAATTAATTAATAGAGATTAATTAATTAATTTATGTTTGATATAAATTGATTAGATGAAGAGAAATAATTATTTTGGGTTAAGAACTCAAAATTAAGACACAGGCAATTTTGGTCATTTCACAGGGTGACATGTGGCACCATGAGATGGTGACACATGGAATTATACATAAGCTTGCCAAATGTCTTTTAATCATGTAAGATAATTAAAATTAAGATTAAATATAGGTTTGACACTTGGCACAATGTGATTGGATCAATTAAACCTAGAACCAATCAGAGGGTGACATGTGGCAAGGGTTTAATGTGTTGACCTAGCTATATAAGTGTTGTTATGAATTAAAAGTAAGACAACCAGCAGCCACTCCTCCTTTGTCACGCCATTTTGAGGCTCTCCATCTCTTCTTCTTCATCTCTCATCAATTCAAAGAGATTAGCCATCAATCTCTTGAATTAAAAATACTAGAAATCATTTCTAGTGTCCTGTTTACATCTTTAATCTCTTAAAAGGCAGAACTTGATTTTCTAAATAATAGAAAAAGCTTTAGAAGCTGTTCAAGGGCTGCCATAGGTGTTCTTGGTGTGGACAAGCTAGAGGCACAACATCTGGTGTCCTAAAGACGCATCTCAAAGGCGCAAATACACTGCAGTGCATCAAGAGGTTAGTGTGTTTGTTCTTGATTTAACCTAGGGTTCTAAAATTAATCTGATTAATTTTAAAATCTTAAATGGAAAATACAGATCCAAAAACATATTAAAAGAGTTTTAATATGCTGTTTATCATTGAAATCAAATAGATAAAAATAAATCTTGCATGATGTATGTGACCCTAGGTGAAAATTTTGAATTCAATGGCATAAACTTGTGTTTTTCACACTTCCGTTCCTTCAATTAGTATTAGAGCCACTATATTTGCCATTTAGATTGTTGATTATATGATTTAATTGTGTGTTTGATCATGAGATGATTTATCCTTTGCTGGTTGCAATGGATATGTGGCGGCATGCTTGAAGAACACCATCAATGGTGTGCATGGTTTGGCTTTATGGGTGGTGCAAAGGTTTGGCTTTTTAATTTGCAATTGTTGTATGATCTAAAAGCTCATCCTATGTCTAATTAAATTGTTTAATTAGAATTTTAATCACACAATCAGAATTTTAAAAAATTATTTAAATGTGATTCAAATCTGAATTTTTAAAGTTGTTTGAATCATATTTAAATCTGATTTTTAAAAGTTGTTTGAATAATTTCAGATCTGAATTTTTAAAAATTGTTTGAATGTGATTCAAATCTGATTTTTTAAAAATTGTTTGAATGAGATTCAAATCTGAATTTTTAAATTTATTTGAATCATATTCAAATCTGGATTTTTAAGTTGAATATGAGATATTTAATTTAATTTAAGTATGTATGTTTTATTTAATTGTTAAATAGTGATATGCATGATGGATGATCAAAGACTATAAAAGACCAATGTAATTAGATTTATTTCTTTTATGTTTCTTTGGGATTGTAAATTAATTAATTTATTTTAATTTATTTGGGCATGTATTATTAAGTTTGTAATAATTTTTGGTTGTAATTTCATTTAGTTAAGTTCTTGTAAATTTGCCTTGGTATGCCAAGGATTACTATGTAATATTAGATTGCAAGAAGTTCAAGGAGGTCAAGAGCATTGGTGGGACCAGTGGGAGGAATTCAAGATCAAGTGTTGATTATGTACTCCTTTAGCAACTCTTGTAAAATGAATGAATGAAATACACCTAGGAATGCCCTGATTCAATTCTTGGTGGCTCAGAATTGAATCCCTTAGAAAGTCCATGATCATACCATATTTACTACTTATCCATGAATGCATAAGATGTATGGGAATGTATGCAATTATATGATATATGCATGCTAAATGGATAATATGCAAAGTGAGACCTTAATAGTAATTAGGATGACTATAAAATCTTCCAAACAAATGATTAAGTTGGAAATGCTATAATTAAAGTAATTATAATATGGGCCCTCCATTCAGGCAATTATTTTAAGAAATTTTAAATAGTTGCATAAGATGCAATTAATTTAAGAGATTTTCTTAAGAATAATTGTTAAGCATGAAATGTTGTAAATATGTAAATGGTTTGGTGGCCAATATTGGATGTACATGAGGACATTAAAATTATTTGCATAATTACTGGCTCAATGGGATCAACTTAACTAATGCAAGATAAGTCAATAATGGATGTACCTGTTTGAGCATTAGGGGCTAGGTAAAGGATTGAACTGCACATGAGATGTAATGGGCAAGGAGTTGCTCACTTATAGTTTATTGTCATTTCAATAACAGATGTACTTGAGGATGATCAATAGAATTATAAGAATTCAATCACCCACTAGAAATCCATCCAACTAGGATTTCCGTTTTCTACTTTGGAAGTGTAGGATTCGCTAAGTTAGTGGGAGGACCAATTTGATTAAAAGACCATAATCATTTTGGTTAATTACTTGATACATTTACTAATTAATCTGGTTATTTTCTGCAATTAATTTTTTGATAATAATGAGCACAAAACAACCACCACAATCCAATATCCTTGCAAGCATACTTGATCGCAATAGGTTGACAGGACCTAATCTCTCTGATTGGCTAAGAAATTTGAAAATTGTCCTGAACCTTGAACATATAGGATATGTTCTAGATTCAAATGTTCCTGGTCCCTTACCTCCAGAGGCCACTCAAGAGGAACATGAAACTTTGGACAAGTGGAAGGAGCATGATATGAGAGCTAAGTGTTACATGCTTGCTTCCATAAGTAATGAGTTACAGAAGCAGCATGAGAACGTGCAGAGTGCGAGTGAGATCCTCCTTCACCTACAAGACTTGTATGGTGAGCACAGTAGGAATGCTAGGTATGAGATATCTAAGCAGTTGTTCCGCATGAAGATGTTTGAGGGACAGAATGTTGGGGACCATGTCCACAAGATGATTCGGCTGATTAAGCAGTTGGAACATCTTGACTTCAACATGGATTTCCAACTACAGATGGATTTGATCCTTCAGTCCCTTCCTGAGTCTTTTGGGAATTTTGTGACAAATTTTCATATGACTAAACAGGAATACACCTTAGCTTGTTTATTCAACATGTTGGTTATTTCCCAAAAGAATATGCCAGGCAATAAAGGAAAAGAGGTAGCTTTGATTGCATCTTTTTCTACTGGAAAGTCTAAGAAGAAGAAGGGCAATAAGAAAAAGAAACCTCAAATTCTTGGTCCTTCCAAGAAGATAGCCAAACAGAAAAACAAAGATCAAATTTAACAAAGGTAAAGGAGAGTGTTTCCGCTATCAGCAGGAAAGTATTTCCACTGCCAGCAGGAAAGTGTTTCCACTGTCCAGAGTATAGCAATCTAAAAGAATGCAATGCCATGATGAAAATCAACTCAAAATTCAAAATATATTTGGCACTTAAGATTAGGTCATGTTGCAGAAGATAGGATTGCAAAATTGGAGAAAATGGGGATTTTATCCTCATTGGGCTCTGAGCCTACTCCAACTTGTGAATCTTGCCTTCAAGGAAAAATGACTAGATCACCCTTTGTTGGACAAGGGCTAAGGGCTGAAAATATTTTGGAGCTAATACATAATGATGTATGTGATCCATTTAAGGAAATGGTTAAAGGCAATTTTCATTACTTTATTACCTTTACTAATGATAAATCAAGGTTTGGGTATTTGTATTTGATGAAATACAAACATGAATCCTTTGAAAAGTTCAAAGAATTTAAATCTAAAGTAGAAAATCAAATAGGAAAGAGTATTAAAGCTCTTCGATCAGATCGTGAAGGAGAATATTTGAGTACTGAATTTGATGAATACTTGAGAGAGCATGGCATTGTTTCCAACTGACTCCTCTAGGAACACCACAGTTGAATGGTGTATTTGAAAGGAGAAATTGTACCCTATTGGATATGGTACGTAGTATGATGAGCTATACTGATATGACAATCTCCTTTTGGGGATTTGCATTAGAATGAGCTTTGTATATTCTGAATGGGATTCCATCAAAATCAGTTTCTTCCACACCTTATGAGATATAGCTTGGAAGAAAACCAAGTCTTAAGCATGTTAAGATTTGGGGTTGTCCAGCTTATATCAAAAAGCTGAACATTGATAAATTGGAAACCAGATCAGAAAAGGGTCAATTTGTTAGATATCTAAAAGATAGTTTTAGATATTATTTTTATTTGCCTACATCACAAAAGGTTGTGGTGAGTAGAGATGCCACATTTCTTGAACAACAGTTTGTCCAAGAAGGAGGCAAAGGAAGGCAAATAGAGTTGGAATTAGAGAATTCTGACCAATCAACAGATCAGATGGATATAGATCCATCTAGTCAACCTATACCCATTGATGAAACATCTACAGCTGTTCCTCGTAGAACAACCAGGGTATCTCACCCACCAATGAGATATGGTTTCCTTCATGAAAAAGAACAAGAGTTGTCTACTCATGAAGAAGTAGATCATGGAGATGATCCACTTACCTATGAAGAAGCTATATCAGATAAAGATTCTTCAAAATGGATTGATGCTATGATATCTGAAATTGATTCCATGTCACACCTTACTCCTCTGTAAGATGTAACATGATCCCGTAGTACACCTAATGAATTACCGTACTTCGCCTACCGATAACCCATTAGATACACTACAAGGGATTTTAAAACAATTTCGTGCAATTTAAATCATCGATTAAAATCTGGTGTTATAAAATTTTTCAAAATTTCGCAAAGTGGTATTTTGAGAAAACAGTTCTTCAATCTGCAAAGAAAAATGCTCACAATATGTTTTCTCAAATACAACTTCAGTAACTTCAATTCAATTCATAATTCAATTCTCAATACACAATCAATTCATTTTCAAACTAATCCCATCATAAAGAAATATCTCATTCATTTCAAGACTCAAAATTTATATTACAAATTATTCAGATAATTGAAATCCCAAATTTACATTTACAATAATTTACATTTGATTACATACCAAAATATTTTACAAGAGTTTTATATACAACTGCTCAAATAATTTACATACATATTATTACATGCTTACATCAAAACCTATGTACATGGGTATACCTATGATATACGAGCTTATCCGAATATATCTTCAACGAAATTTACTTATCTCTATGCTCTTCTTACTCAAGATACAAAGCTATCACGAGTGGTGAACTGTGCACAACTATAATTTAAAACATAGTACAATATACATTGACAAATTTCTGATAAATAATTTGAGAATCTTGATCAAATTTCACAACTCAAAATACTCATTGCCAATAATGTAAATCATTTGTATAAATGACTTGGAGCACAAAATTCAATTTATCATATCTTAACTATCCATTTAAGTAATTCCAACAAAATCAATTATACATAAACCATAATTAAAATCACCATTCCTTACCATTCAAAAGCCATTCTGTATCTCAAAATCATTTTGTATCTCAAAAAATCATACTGTATCTCAAAAGTCATTATGCATCTCAAAAACCATGTTGCATCTCAAAAATCAATCTTTATCTCACTAACTATGCAAGACTAATCCGGAAGGGCCATATTCGATGTGATTCTAACTCCCTATGGTCGGGGAGGTCGAATCTGATTCTAACTCCCTATGGTCGGGGAGGTCGAATCATCGTGCACTGTAACATCACACTAAGTAATCTTCCGCAAGGGCCATAACGATAAATTAAACTTAGATCTAACCACACATCAGAGTAAAAACTAAGACTGTGCGCATGGTAATCAAAACACAACTAACTCCATTGTCTTCTCAACAAATGAGAGAGACGGGTAATAACCTAGTCAAGCATCTATAGTGAGATATAAAACAATATTACAATCCATTTAGTGAGCATAAATCACAATATAATTCGATTCAAAGTCAATTCTAATATCCAATAATTTTTATGCTCATCACAATTCAAATCATAAATTTGCATTTTTCCATGAAAATTACCAGCACAATTCAAAACATGTTCTATCATAATTTTCCAAAACATAATTTATTCAATCCATAACAATGCTTAATAATTGTGGAAATACCATTTCACAAAGCTAAATTCATACATACTATAACAATTTCAATAATCATTGAATTAAATCCAATGCTTGTTAAACATAATACATAAGAAAATTATGTCATTTAATCATATGAAATATTCAAAACAAAATCAGTTAAAAACTAGTTGTGCACAAACCTCGATGGACTCGTTTCCTTCCTTTTCTTTGAGTCCTTGTTAATCGAGAAACACAATTTGAAGTGTTTCAGTACTAAATTAAACTGTCTCTATCGATGGTGTTTGGTAAATAATGCACTGAACTCAATTATTCACTTAATCACCTAATATACCGACCCTCGTTGCGTTTTAGGTAAATTAGGTTTTAGTGTCGTTAATATGTCACATTTGATAGGGTTTTAGGTTTGGTGTGTTTTACCAAAGTCATTTCCTTGCTTAGTGCATTTTAATGCAAATTGCTGGATTCCGGAACACTGGTTTGACCTAACCGGACGATCTAGTTCCCTCGGTTTTCGGGTCTCGGTCGAAACTACAAACTTGTAGATTTAGGTCTTATGGAGTGCAAAATTTTAGGTCAATCCGAGTTAAGTAGACCAAGTTATGGTCATTACACTCTTGCTGGTCAAATGGTACCATTTTAGGTCAATTTTAGGTCAAATTGGTCAATTCTGGTTCGGCCAGTTTTTGGACCCGAACTTGTGCAAGTTGTTTGACTTGCTTATGGTCATTTCTGGGCTTTGGTGTCTTCATAAGACTTGTAGGTATGGGTCTTAACTATTCTTGGCCAAAATTTCAGGTCAATTGGACCTGGTTTGAGTGAGTTATGGCCTAAACACTCACTGCTGCCCAATTGGTCATTTTTCAGGTCCTAATTGCACCTAATCCGAATTGGTCATTTTCTTAGGTCACCTTGCAAGCAGAATTTTGGTATGGTTTCTCAATGAAAGTTGGCACATTTTGTGCCTAGTTTCACCTCAAATTGGTCTCATACCAATTGAGGTTACACATTTAAGGTTATAGGCTAAAATGTACACTGCCCTTGATTACTTTGCTTAACACACATCAACTACACACATTTACTTTGCAATTTGTTTACTTCCCTACCAATCTGTTTTGGTACATTAACCACAGTATAATCTACTTTACATTGACATTATTTTGGGCAGATTACCATTACCCTCAACACACCAAATATAATTCACATTTACAATATCTCAATACTATTACATACACACCTAAACACCACTAATTCTCACATACACTTTACACAATAATTTCGTAAACATATCCTTCATTCCTTAATGCCACAATTCTGCCAACACTCCCATGAATATACACATTTATTCAAGTGTCCCCCAGGCTGCGAAATTGTCCTTCAACACCACATTGCCCTACAATCCATCAATTCTCATCCAAGTGCCAAAATCACCATGTATATGTGAAACAATTCATTAGGATATTAATTTACCATGATCAACATTATTTCTCATCAATTATATGCATAATAAATCATCAAATGTGTGACCCCATGGCTGTCCAAAATTGGCTATCTTAATAACTATTTAAATTTCAAAATTTCCTTCACAAAACTAACACCCATAACATAAACATAAAGTTTAACAAGAAAATCCTCAAAAATGCAAACTTACCTTTAATTGTAACTTGCTAAACCTTCACCAAACTTCTCAAAATTGGTATCAATATCTTCCTTGTGATGTGTAGACCATTTTTGTGAAGGAACTTAAAGATTGGAGTTGAAATGGAGAGTTAAGAAAGCTTGCATGAAAAATGGCTATGGAGTTTCCTCTCACCTCATTCACGGCAATGTTGAATTCATGTGGAGAAGATGGAGTTTCAGCTGCATATTAAGTGTACACATGTCCCACTATGTGTTTAATTAATTCCCTTAGTGGTCCACTAAAAATTAAATCATTTTATAAGTTAAACTTTCACTTAATCCCACATTAACCCATGATTTTAGCTATTTACTTTAGGTACCACCAAATTAATTTTTCATTTCATTTTATAAGTGTAATATTATTTATTTTTAATGGAAATTTAGGTCAAAAGATAATTCGGGATGTCAAATGACCATAATGCCCCTGTTCGGGTTGTTGATTTTTCTTATTTTGTCTGTTTTTCGATTTCTCACTTTTCTTTGTACTAATTATTTAATTTTTCTTTGATCTTTCTAATGATATTTATTCTTCAACAAGGGTCTATTTAAGTCCTAAAAATGTTTTCCAGGTTCCCAGTCAACGGTCCACGCCGTGACTTCACTCATCGCTAGGTTTCCCGTCTCGCTTAACTTGATCACATTTCTTTACTATTATTTTTCCTTTGTTTTTCTTGTATTTTCTTTTCTTGTATTTCATTATTTTATGTCTCCTCACTCATATTGAAGTGTAGTTCTAGGCATCCTAGCTGTCCGGACAACACTGGTCACCGGAGCAGCAGAATGCAGTACCGAACTTTGGGGTGTTACATTCCATGTATAAGAATCAAGTTTGGGATCTTGTTGACCCACCTGAAGGTATTGTACCTATAGGGAACAAATGGGTTTTCAAGAAGAAAATTACTTCTGATGGAAAGGTAGAGATCTATAAGGCAAGGCTAGTAGCGAAAAGGTTTCGCCAAAGGCAAGGAATCGACTATGAGGAGACTTTCTTGCCTGTTGCCATGCTTAAATCAATTAGGATTCTATTAGCAATAGCTGCATACTATGATTATGAGATTTGGCAGATGGATGTCAAAATAACTTTTCTCAATGGATACATTGCAGAAAACATTTTCATGGAATAACCTAGGGGTTTTGAATTGCAAGATGGTTCCAAGGTATACAAGCTAAAGCGATCCATTTATGGGTTGAAGCAAGCTTCGAGGAGTTGGAACATCCGTTTTGATGAAGCCATTAAATCCTTTAGTTTTATAAAAAATGAGGATGAGGTATGTGTATATAAGAAGGTTAGTGACAGTGTTATCACTTTCCTTGTCTTATATGTGGATGACATACTGTTGATGGGTATTGACACAGGTATGTTGACAACTGTAAAGGTATGGTTGTCAAATACATTCTCCATGAAAGACTTAGAGGAGGCAACCTATATTCTTGGGATTTGCATCTATAGAGATAGAGCGAAAAGAATACTTGGTTTATCCCAAAGTCTATACTTGGAAAAGGTGTTAAAGAGGTTTAACATGCTTGATTCCAAGAGAGGATTGTTCCCAGTGAGACATGGTATCCATCTTTCTAAAGATATGTCTCCAAAAACACCTGAAGAAAGAGATAAGATGGCCAGGATTCCATATGCTTCGACTATTGGAAGTTTAATGTATGTAATGTTGTGTACTAGGCCAAATATCGCATATGCTGTTAGTTTGACTAGCAGGTATCAATCCAATCTAGGTTTGGAACACTGGATAGCTGTCAAGAATATCCTTAAGTACTTGAGAAGAACTAAGGATTTATTCTTGATCTATGGAGGTGGAGACTTGCAATTGGATGGTTGTACTGATTCTGATTTCCAATCAGATAACGATGATAGAAAGTCTACCTCTGGATATATGTTCATTTTTAATAGAGGTGCAGTCAGTTAGAAGAGTTCCAAACAGAGCACGACTGTAGATTCCACTATCGAGGCTGAGTATATTGCTGCATCAGATGCTGCAAAGGAAGCTGTTTGGATAAAGAAGTTCATGACAGAACTTATAGGAGTTCCTTCCATTGAGTCAACAGTTCCACTACACTGTGACAATAATGGGGCAGTCATACAGGCTAAGGAACCAAGGTCTCACCAAAAATCCAAACACAAAGAAAGGCGCTACCACATTATCAGAGAAAGAGTTGGGCAAGGCGATGTAGCCATGCAGAAAATAGCATCAGCTGAAAATCCAGCTGATCCATTCACTAAGCCTATGTCACAGACTCAACTAGACCGTCATCTTGAAAAGATGGGTCTAAGATATTATAATGAATGGCTCTAGTGCTAGTGGGGATTGTTAGTAGTATGCCCTAGAGCATATCATTTAGCATGTATCTTGTACATATTTTTATTAATAAAAGGCATTTCCACTTTTCCATTTACATAATATATTTATGTGTAATAGAAAAGGTCCATTGATATTTTGTTAGAAATTCTATTCTTAAGTTGTTAAGAATATGAGTGACAGTATTTCTAAAGTATCATAAATAGGTTCACAATTGAGGATACTTCATAATAAGGACATAACTTATCCAGAAAGATTGTATTCATGTTTGTTACTAAGTAATTTATATGAGATATAAATAAGATGGAATGGTGAGTCTCATGCCATATAGCAAACATGATAGGCACTTATAAACGATAAGTAGGCCGAACCAGTGACACTTATGACAAGCACATGGAGTTTACTCTTGTCAATGTTTTGTCATAAATCATATCAGTGCATATAATCTTTAGACCTGAGATAGCACAGTTATCTTGTATATAGGTAGTTTGAGTTTGATACTGCTTTCATACTTGTACTGTGTATGGGTATATGGGCATGTGTTGGCTCCTACTAGTTATATATGGAGGTAGGTATTGATCAAGATGGAATCTGTTCCTCTAAGTAAATAAAGATAAAATCCTATGTTCATTTAATTGTTCTTGATGTCTCAAGTTCCTGGCCAGGATAGATAGATTTATTCAGAAAAGAGTTTCTGATGAGAAATCTTTCTAATCAAGAACTGGAATTAAAAGAGAGCATAATATTCATAGCAAATGGAGTTTGACATAAGCCATGACTCCAGCTTGAGTTGGGATTTTGTAACAGAGAGATTCCAGTGCATGGTAACATATGATTATGGGTTCATTTAAGGTAAACCTTATTACTAATTGGGTGGCCATGGCATGCTATGCTAGGTGTTAACCATAGTTTATGAGGTGCATAAAATGATTTAGAGAAATCGTTTATGGTAAGAAAGAGTTCTGATGATATTAAGAGTTGATATCATATCTCATTGCCAATTAGTGATGAGCCTAGTAAGTCACACACATACACAAGTTATTACCTAATTAAATATGATTTAATTAATTAATTAAAGAGTTTAATTGATTAATTAAATAGGTTTGGTTTGCAATTAGATTACAAAGTCCCTAGCATGACTTGAAACCAAATCTAGATTATTGGATGTATAGTATAAGTTAAATTTATATTTAAAGTGTTTAAATATGAATTTAATTAATGAGAAATTAATTAATAGAGATTAATTAATTAATTTATATTTGATATAAATTAATTAGATGAAGAGAAATAATTATTTTGGATTAAGAACTCAAAATTGACACAGGGGCATTTTGGTCATTTCATAGGGTGACATGTGGCACCATGAGATGGTGACACATGAAATTACACATAAGCTTGCCAAATGTCTTTTAATCATGTAAAATGATTAAAATTAAGATTAAATATAGGTTTGACACTCGGCACAAAGTGATTGGGTTAATTAAATCTAGAACCAATCAGAGGGTGACATGTGGCAAGGGTTTAATGTGTTGACCTAGCTATATAAGTGTTGTTATGAAATAAAAATAAGACAACCAGCAGCCACTCCTCCTTTGTGATGCCATTTTGAGGCTCTCCATCTCTTCTTCTTCATCTCTCATCAATTCAAAGAGATTAGCCATCAATCTCTTGAATTAAAAATACTAGAAATCATTTCTAGTGTCCTGTTTACATCTTTAATCTCTTAAAAGGCAGAACTTGATTTTCTAAATAATAGAAAAAGCTTTAGAAGCTGTTCAAGGGCTACCATAGGTGTTCTTGGTGTGGACAAGCTAGAGGGACAACATCTGGCGTCCTAAAGACGCATCTCGAAGGCGCAAATACACTGTAGTGTATCAAGAGGTTAGTGTGTTTGTTCTTGATTTAACCTAGGGTTCTAAAATTAATCTGATTAATTTTAAAATCTTAAATGGCAAATATAGATCCAAAAACATATTAAAAGAGTTTTAATATGTTGTTTATCATTGAAATGAAACAGATAAAAATAAATCTTGCATGATGTATGTGACCCTAGGTGAAAATTTTGAATTCAATGGCATAAACTTGTGTTTTTCACGCTTCTGTTCCTTCATGCTCCTTTAGCCCTCTATACATTTTTGTGCCACCAGGGTGCATGGCAAAAGGAGACTCATGTTCTTCCTTCAGAATGATCTGCCTCAAATCAACATCATTAGGAACACATATTCTGCCCTGGTGTAGCAGTAGACCGTCATCTCTTACTGAGAATTCTGGTTTTTTGCCTTGCCGGACTTCTTCCAACAGCTTCTAATACTTTTCATCATTTTGAGCAGCCATTCTGATCTGATCAATCAACACTGGCTGTACATGCCATGCAACTACTGTCTGCCCATCATCATTAATTTCTAAGCTGGCATGCAATGATCTTAACTCATGCACCATAGACAAAGGAGTAACCCGTAGACTTGCCATAGTTTTGCGACTTAAGGCATCAGCCACAACATTAGCTTTCCCTGGCTGATAGTCTATTAGACAATCATAGTCTTTTATCAACTCTAACCATCTCCTCTGTCTCAAATTCAATTCTTTCTGGGTGGCCAAATACTTCAAACTCTTATGATCTGTGTAGATGTAGCATTTCTCCCCATACAAATAGTGCCTTCAGATCTTAAGAGCAAACACAATAGCTGCAAGCTCTAAGTCATGTATCGGATAATTCCTCTCATGCAGTTTCAGCTGGCGTGATGCATAGGCAATGACATTTCGATCTTGCATCAGTACATAGCCTAACCCATTGTGAGAAGCATCACTATAAACTGTGTATTCTTTACCCGGAGTAGGTAAAGTAAGGACTGGAGCTTCAGTCAAACATCTCTTCAATTCATCAAAACTCTATTGGCATTTATCCGTCCACTGAAATTTCACATCTTTTCTAAGCAGCTTGGTCAATGGAGATGCCAACATAGAGAATCCCTTCACAAATCGATGGTAGTATCCAGCTAAACCCAGAAAACTGCGAATCTCCGTAATATTTCTGGGTGGCCTCCAATTAAGGACAACTTCTATCTTACTTAGATCTACCTTGATGCCCTCTTCTGATACTACATGCCCTGAGAAACATATTTCCTTCAACTAAAATTCACACTTCAACAATTTGGCATATAACTGTTTCTCCCTCAAAGTCTGCAGTACAATCCGCAGATGTCTATCATGCTATTCTGCACTCCTCGAATAGACCAATATATCGCCAATGAATACTACAACAAACTGATCGAGGTATTGTCTGAAGATAGTGTTCATCAGATCCATAAAAGCAGCCGAAGCATTAGTCAACCCAAATGGCATGACCAAGAACTCATAATGGCCATAGCGGGTTCTGAAGGAAGTTTTAGGAATACTCTGCTCTTGTACTTTCAGCTGATAATAACCTGATCTCAGGTTAATTTTGGAGAACACAGCTGCACCCCTTAACTGATCAAACAAGTCATCAATGCGGGGCAATGGATATCTATTCTTTATTGTCACCTTATTCAATTACCGATAATCAATACATAAGCGGAGAGTGCCATCCTTCTTCTTAACAAACAATACTAGCGCTCCCCAAGGTGACACACTAGGGCGGACAAAGCCCTTGTCAAGCAATTCTTGCAACTGCACTTTCAACTCTTTCAATTCTGCAGGTGCCATTTTATATGGTGTTATGGAGATTGGGTCCACACTAGGCATAACATCAATCTCAAACTGCACCTCTCTTTCTAGAGGTAATCTTGGCAATTCATCAGGAAACACATCCGAAAAGTCACATACAGTAAGGATGTCCCTCAATGCTGGACTCCCCACTTGGCTGTCTATCAAATGTGCCAAGTATGCTTCACACCCCTTTCTGATCATCCTTCTGGCTAGTGCAGCCGAAATGATGTTTGATGGTAGTAAATGCCTCTCCCCATGTATTACCACATCACCGTACAGAGGGAGACCAAAAGTAACTGTCTTCAGTTTACAGTCAATCATGGTGTGATGCCTGGCTAACCAATCCATTCCCAATATGATATCATACTCTCTGAAGGGCATTTCAATCAAATTTGACAGAAAAACATGTCCTTGGATCACCAAAGGACAGTCCCTATAAATTCTGTTGACTCGGACCTCTTGTCCTAACAGACTAGTTACTAGCACTTCAAAACCCATTTGGACACATGGAACAGCAAGTGAACTGACTATGCTAGCACTAACATATGAGTGGGTTGAACTCGGATCAAACAACACAAATACTTCTTGATCAGAGATAGAGAATGTACCGGCTACCACATCAGAAGTCTCAGCCTCTTCTCGCTGTCTCATCGTGTAGACTCTGGCTGATGCACTTCCTTGTGTTGACTGACCAATAGTGCCCTGACTGCTTGAAGCAGTGCCTCTGTCATACCCTACTCCCCTGTAAGATGTAACATGATCCCGTAGTACACCTAATGAATTACCGTACTTTGCCTACCGATAATCCATTAAATATACAACAAGGGATTTTAAAACAATTTTCATGAAATTTAAATCATCGATTAAAATATGGTGTTATAAAATTTTTTTCAAAATTTTTGCAAAGTGCCTGTTGTATTTTGAGAAAACAGTTCTTCAAAACCTGCAAAGAACACACTCCCAATATGTTTTCTCAAATACAACTTCAATAACTTCATTTGAACCCATAATTCAAATCTCAATAATCAAATCAATCTCCTTATAAAAGAAACATTTCATTGATTACAAGACTCAAAATTAATAATACAAAACTATTCAGATAAATGAAATCCCAAATTTACCTTTACAATAATTTACATTTAATTACATTCCAAAATATTTTACAAGAGTTTTTATACAACTGCTCAAATAATTTACATACATATTATTACATGCATACATCAAAATCTATGTACATGGGTATACCTATGATATACCTGGAGCTGATCTGAATGTATCTTCAAAGAAACTTACTCACTGCTCTATGCTCTTCTTACCTGCGACAGCATACAAAGCTATCGCTGAGTGGTGAACTCAATGGTCCACAACTATTATTTAAAACATAGTACAATATACATTGACAAAATTTACAGTGAATAATTTGGAAATCTGAATACTCATCAAATTCCAAAACTCAAAATATTCATTGCCAATAATGTAAATCATTTGTATAAAATGACTTTGATCACGAAATTCAATTTATCAAATCATAACTAACCATTTAAGGTAATTCCAACAAAATCAATTATACATAAATCATAATTGAAATCACAATTCTTTACTATTCAAAAACATTATGTGTCTCAAAAACCATGTTGTATCTCAAAAACCACGCTGTATCTCAAAAACCATGCTGTATCTCAAAAATCATTCTTTATCTCACTAACTATCCAAGACTAATCCGAAATGGCCATATTTGAAGTGATTCTAACTCCCTATGGTCGGGGAGGTCGAATCAGATTCTAACTCCCTATGGTCGGGGAGGTCGAATCATCATGCACAGTACACATCACAATAATGAATCTTCCGCAAGGGCCATAACGATAAAACACTTAGATCTAACCTCAAATAAGAGGAAAATCTAAGCCTGTGCAAGTACCATGGTAGTCAAAACACAACTAACTCCATTGTCTTCTCAACAAATGAGAGAGATGGGTAATAACCTAGTCAAGCATCTATAGTGAGATATAAAACAATATCACAATCCTTTTAGTGAGCATAAATCACAATATAATTCGATTCAAATTCAATTCCAATATCCAATAATTTTTATGCTCATCACAATTCAAATCATAAATTTGCATTTTTCCATGAAAATTACCATCACAATTCAAAACATGTTCTATCACAATTTTCCAAAACATAATTTATTCAATCCATAACAATGCTTAATACTTGTGGAAATACCATTTCACAAAGCTAAATTCATACATACTATAACAATTTCAATAATCATTGAATTAAATCCAATGCTTGTTAAACATAATACATAAGAAAAATATGTCATTTAATCATATGAAATAGTCAAAACAAAATCAGTTAAAAACTAGTTGTGCCCAAACCTCTGATAACTGTCTCTTGGCTCTGACTCAGTGTTTCCTTCCCCTTCCCTGAGTCTTTGCTAACTGAGAAACACGATTTTGAAGTGTTTCAGTACTCATTTAAACTGTCTCTAAGAATAAGGTTCAATAATTAATTTATCGAATTCTATTATTTGCTTAGTCAACCTAAGATGTCAACCGTCGATGCAGTCTAGGTGAATTAGTTTTTAATGTTACCAATATGTCACATTTATAGCCTTTTAGTATTGGTACATGTTACCGAATTCCTTTCCATGTCCATTGAGTTTTATTGTAATTTGTCAGATCCCGGTATACTAATTTGACCTAGCTGGATGACCTAGTTTCCTCGGCTTTCGGGTTTCGGTCAAAACTACAAACTTGTAGATCTATGTCTTATTGCGCGCGGGGCAAAATTTCAGGTCATTTTGAGTTTACTAGACCAAGTTATGGTCATTTTACTATTGCTAGTCAAAATGTACCAAAATTTGTCACTTTAAGTTATTTTAGGTCAATTTTGGTTCGGCTAGTTTTTTGACCCGAACTTGTGAAAGCTTTTTGACTTGCTTTGGTGTCTTCATAAGACTTGTAGATATAGGTCTTAACTATTCATGGTCAAAATTTCAGTTTTGCAATCCTATCTTCTGCAACATGAAATAACCTTAAGTGCCAAATATATTTTGAACTTGAGTTGGTTTTCACCATGGCATTGCATTCTTTTAGATCACTTGCATTCAATTTGTGTTTGTCATTATTATCCAAATAATAAAGACCATCATTTATATAACCCGAACCAACATATTTATTTCCAAAATAAATATTGCAAACATCATCTGTGAACTGAAATTCATAGCCATTTCTAGTCAAACTAGATATAGAAATGATGTTCTTAAAAGCATCAGGTACATATAAAATATTTTCTAAACACAAAACATGTCCAAACATGTAAAAAGATTTAGATCCTATGGCTAAAGCTTCAACAGTTGAGCCATTGCCAATCCGGACTCTAATATCTTGAGAACGCAAGCTGCTACTATTTGCTAGTTCCTGCATATCATTAGAAATGTGAGAACTGGCACCAGTATCTAAAACCCAAGCTGTAGATGAACTATGAGTATCATCAGAATCTAAATAACAAGATATGGACATACCTTCCGAAGGTGTATCCTTCTTGTTCTTCAGAGAAGCAAGATACTCTGGGCAGTTCCTTTTCTAGTGCCCATCCTTTTGGCAGTGGAAACACTTTCCTTTGCCTTCATCAGCTTTAGTCTTCCTTTTCTGTTTAGCTATTTTCTTGGAAGGACCAAAAATCTGAGGTTTCTTTTTCTTATTGCCCTTCTTCTTGTTGGACTTTCTAGCAGAAGAAGATGCAACCAAAGCTACCTCTTTTCCTTTATTGCCTGGCATATTCTTTTGGGCAATAACTAGCATGTTGAGTAAACCAGCTAAGGTGCATTCCTGTTTAGTCATATGAAAATTTGTCACAAAATTCCCAAAAGACTCGGAAGGATCAAGGATCAAATCCGTCTGTAGTTGGAAATCCATGTTGAAGTCAAGATGTTCCAACTGCTCAATCAGCCGAATCATCTTGTGGACATGATCCCCAACATTCTGTCCCTCAGACATCCTCATACGGAATAGCTGTCTAGATATCTCATACCTAGCATTCCTGCTGTGCTCACCATACAACTCTTGTAGGTGAAGGAGGATCTCACTCGCACTCTGCATGTTCTCATGTTGCTTCTGTAACTCATTAATCATGGAAGCAAGCATGTAACACTTAGCTCTCATATCATGCTCCTTCCACTTATCCAAAGTTTCATGTTCCTCTTGTGTGGCCTCTGGAGGTAAGGGACCAGGAACATTTGAATCTAGAACATATCCTATATGTTCAAGGTTTAGGTCAAGTTTCAAATTTCTTAGCCAATCAGACATATTAGGTCCTGTCAACCTATTGTGATCAAGTATGCTTGCAAGGATATTGGATGATGGTGGTTATTTTGTGCTCATTTTTATCAGAAAATTAACTGTAGAAAATAACCAGATTAATTAGTAAATGTATCATGTAATTAACCAAAATGATTATGGTCTTTTAATCAAATTGGTCCTCCCACTAACTTAGCGAATCCTACACTTCCAAAGTAGAAAACAAAAATCCTAGTTGGATGGATTTCTAGTGGGTGATTGAATTCTTATAATTCTATTGATCATCCTCAGGTACATCCATTATTGGAATTACAATAAACTATAAGTGAGCAACTCCTTGCCCATCACATCTCATGTGAGGTTCAATCCTTTACCTAGCCCCTAATGCTCAAAATCTCAGGTATATCCATTGTTGACTTATCTTGCATTAGTTAAATTGATCCCATTGAGCCAGTAATTATGCAAATAATTTTAATGTCCTCAGGTACATCCAATATTGGCCACCAAACCATTTACATATTTACAACATCTCATGGTTAACAATTATTCTTAAGAAAATCTCTCAAATTAATTGTATCTTATGCAACTATTTAAAATTTCTTAAAATAATTGCCCCAATGGAGGGCCTATGTTATAATTAATTTAATTATAGCATTTCTAACTTAATCATTTGTTTGGAAGATTTTATGGTCATTCTAATTACTATTAAGGTCTCACTTTGCACATTATCTATTTAGCATGCATATATCATATAATTGCATACATTCCCATACATCTCATGCATTCATGGATAAGCAGTAAATATGGTATGATCATGGACTTTCTAAGGGATTCAATTCTAGGCCACCAAGAATTGAATCAGGGCATTCCTAGGTGCATTTCATTCATTCATTCATTTTACAAGAGTTGCTGAAGGAGTACATAATCAACACTTGATCTTGAGTTCCTCCCACTGGTCCCACCAATGCTCTTGACCTCCTTGAACTTCTTGCAATCCAATATTACATAGTAATTCTTGGCATACCAAGGCGAATTTACAAGAACTTAAATAAATGAAATTACAACCCAAAAATTATTACAAACTTAATAATACATGCCCAAAATAAATTAAAATTAATTAATTAATTTACAATCCCAAAGAAACATAAAAGAAATAAATCCAATCACATTGGTCATTTATAGTCCATGATCATCCATCATGCATATCACTATTTAACAATTAAATAAAACATACATACTTAAATTAAATTGAATATCTCATATTCAACTTAAAAATCCAGATTTGAATATGATTCAAATAAATTTAAAAATTCAGATTTGAATCTCATTCAAACAAATTTAAAAATTCAGGTTTGAATCACATTCAAACAACTTTAAAAATTCAGGTTTGAATCACATTCAAACATTTTTAAAAAAATCAGATTTGAATCACATTCAAACATTTTTTAAAAAATCAGATTTGAATCACATTCAAACATTTTTTAAAAAATCAGATCTGAATTTTATTCAATCAATTTTAAAAAATCAGATTTAAATATGATTCAAACAACTTTAAAAATTCAGATTTGAATCACATTCAAATAACTTTTAAAATTCATATTTGAATCACATTCAAACAATTTTTAAAATTCTGATTTGAATCATAATTTAATTGTGTGATTAAAACTACTAATTAAACACTTTAAGTAGTCAAAGAATAGACCTTAGATCATACAACAATTGCAGAATTAAAAGCCAAACCTTGAACCACCTATGGAAGCCAAACCATGCGCACCATTGATGGTGTTTTTTCAAGCACGCCGCCACACCTCCATTGCAACCAGCAATGGATAAATCATCTCATGATCAAAACACACAATTAATTATAAAATCAACAATCTAAATGGCAAATATAGTGGCTCTGATACCAATTGAAGGAACGGAAGCGTGAAAAACACAAGTTTATACCACTGAATTCAAAAATTTTCACCTAGGGTCATATGCATCATGCAAGATTTATTTTTATGTATTTGATTTCAATGATAAACAACATATTAAAACTTTTTTAATATGTTTTTGGATCTGTATTTACCATTTAAGATTTTAAAATTAATCAGATTAATTTTAGAACCCTAGATTAAATCAAGAACGATTACACTAACATCTTGATGCACTGCAGCGTGTCTGCGCCTTTGAGATTTATCTTCAAGACACCAGATGTTGTCCCTCTAGCTTGTCCACACCAAGAACACCTATGGCAGCCCTTGAACAGCTTCTAAAGCTTTTTCTATTAATTAAAAATTCAACTTCTGCCTTTTAAGAGATTAGAGATGTAAACAGGACACTAGAAATAATTTCTAGTGTTCTTAATTCAAGAGATTGATGGCTAATCTCTTTGAATTAATGAGAGATGAAGAAGAATAGATGAAAAGCCTCAAAGTGCTGTGACAAAGGAGAGGAGTGGCTGCTGGTTATTTTTTCTTTTCATAACCACACTTAAATAGCTAGGTTAACACATTAAACCCTTGCCACATGTCACCCTTTGATTAGCTCTAGGTTTAAGTGACCCAATCACATTGTGCCAAGTGTCAAACCTATATTTAATCTTGATTTTAATCATCTTACATGATTAAAAAACATTTGGCAAGCTTATGTGTAATCCCATGTGTCACCATCTCATGGTGCCACGTGTCACACTGTGAAATGACCAAAATGCCCCTGTGTCTTAATTTTGAGTTCTTAACCCAAAATAATTATTTTTCTTCTTCTAATTAATTTATATCAAATATAAATTAATTAATCTCTATTAATTAATTTCTCATTAATTAAATTCATATTTAAACACTTTAAATACAAATTTAATTTATACTACACATCTAATAATTTAAATTTGGTTTCAAGTCATGCTAGGGACTTTGCAATTTAATTGCAAACCAAACCTATTTAATTAATCAATTAAACTCTTTAATTAATTAATTAAATCATATTTAAATAGGTGATAACTTGTGTATGTGTGTGACTTACTAGGCTCATCACTAATTGGCAATGAGACATGATATCAACTCTTAATATCATCAGAACTCTTTCTTACCATAAATGATTTCTCTAAATCATTTTATGAACCTCATAGACCATGGTTATCACCTAGCATAGCATGCCATGGCCACCCAATTAGTAATAAGGTTTACCTTAAATGAACATATAATCATATGTTACCATGCACTAGAATCTCTCTGTTACAAAATCCAAACTACCGATGTATTCATGGTTTATGTCAAACTCCATTTGCTATGAATATTATGTTCTCTTTTAATTCCAGTTCTTGATTAAAAAGATTTTCTCATCAGAAACTCTTTTTTGAATAAATATATCTGTCCTGGCCAGGAACTTGAAACATCAAGAACAATTAAATGAACATAGGATTTTGTCTCTATTTACTTAGAGGAACAGATTACATCTTGATCAACACCTACCTCCATATATAACTAGTAGGAGCCAACACATGCCCTTATACCCATACATAGTACAAGTATGAAAGCAGTATCAAACTCAAACTACCTATATACAAGATAACTGTGCTATCTCAGGTCTAAAGATTATATGCACTGATATGATTTATGACAAAACATTGACAAGAGCAAACTCCATGTGCTTGTCATAAGTGTCACTGGTTCGGCCTACTTATCATTTATAAGTGCCTATCATGTTTGTTATATGGCATGAGACTCACCATTCCATCTTATTTATATCTCATATAAATAACTTGGGAACAAACATGAATACAATCTTTCTAGATAAGTCATGTCCTTATTATGAAGTATCCTCGATTGTGAACCTATTTATGATACTTTGTGCTAGAAATATTGTCACTCATATTTTTAACAACTTAAGAATAATATTTCTAACAAAATATCAATGGACCTTTTCTATTACACATAAATATATTATGTAAACGGAAAAGTGAAAATGCCTTTTATTAATAAAAATATGTACAAGATACATACTAAATGATATGCTCTAGGGCATACTACTAACATCTTCCTCATAGGAGAGGTCTGGATTTACCTCAATCTCTTCAACTGATAGTATATGAGATGGGTCTGATCTGTATCTCCTTAACATGGACACATGGAAGACACTATGTATCCTTGCTAACTCCGGAGTTAATGCCAACCGATATGCCAAAGGACCCACTCTTTCTAGAATCTCATATGGTCCGATGAAACGAGGACTCAATTTCCCCTTTCTGCCAAATCTCATAATCCTCTTCTAAGGAGAAACTTTGAGGAATACCTTATCACCCACTGCATATTCAATATCTCTTCTCTTCAGATCAATATAGGACTTCTGACGGTCTGATGCAGCCTTGAGTCTATCTCTAATCAATCTGATCTTTTCTTCTGTCTGCTGAACAATTTCTGGCCCAATCATCTTCGTTTCACCTACTTCATCCCAACATAGGGGAGTTCTGTACTTCCTACCGTACAAAGCTTCATATGGAGGCATTCCAATGCTTGATTGGTAGCTATTGTTATAAGCAAACTCAATCAAAGGCAAGTGTGTATCCCAACTACCTTCAAACTCAATCACACAAGCCCGTAGCATATTCTCCAATATCTGAATTACCCTCTTAGACTGGCCATCTATCTATGGGTGGAATGCCGTGCTAAAGTTCAATCTAGTTCCTAGGGCGCTCTGAAGACTACCCCAGAATCTAGAAGTGAACCTAGGATATCTGCCTGATACAATCAATACTGGCACTCCATGCAGTTTTACAATCTCATTTATGTACAATCTGGCCAATCTTCCCAGGCTATAGTCCATCCGGACTGGCAAAAAGTGAGTAGACTTTGTTAGTCTTTCAACTATAATCCATACTACATCATGACTATTCTGTGTCCTCGGAAGTCTCATCACAAAATCCATAGTTATCTGTTCCCTTACAATGTTTCATAGGGTGCCAATTGTATGCTAGCTTGACACTTATTAATGTATATAAATTTTGTTAGTGGGATGTATCTATCCCATCTCCCCTCGGATTCAATGACACAAGTTCTCAGTATATTCTTGAGGGCTTATCACATATTACAAGTTATTATTATCGTTTCATTTCATTATTTATAGAAACTCAATGAGTTTCAAAATTTACCTGAATCGCTTGTTTCGACTATCCATCCGTCTAAGGATGATAAGTCATACTGATATCTCTAAGCTTATAGCAATAACTGTGGCACAGGTAATTCACATTAATGTAACCGAGTCACTGACTCTAGCTACCTTACAAGTGTAGTCGTTTGATAGGCTAGTTCTAAAGTTTTAAATTTCTGACTAAAATTTTCACATTTATTTCCAATAATAGTACTTTATTCAGGCACAACTGTATCAATTTATAGATTATTTACAAATATTCTTAATTTATTGTATCACGAGGAAGCACGTAGCTCTACACAATAATCTCGTGTCGGTACTGTAATCTGCAGCTTACAATACAAACATCGAGAACATTACATAGTCACTACGTTATAACCTCATGGACTAGGTTTTTTAACATCTTATCTTTCTCGAATCCACTAATATCCTAAACCGATTCTGATTACAATATCCAATAATAATTACTAACAGTAACATCTTTGCCCTCATCTAGAGCAATTCTATTACTGTAACTTACTTTTAGGTCCTCTTGCCTTACATTAAGTAGGCTCCCCAATTAGTTTTATAATTTATGGTATGTTAGAAAATACTTTTAGCTAATAATTCTTCTAAAATTAATGTCAATCATGCTTGTTATTGTAGTTTTGATCCTAAAAGACTAGTCACTAACGCATCAAAATTTATTCCCCTGTAAAGGAATAGCAACAAAACATAGAATTCTAACACTAACATATAAATAAGTAGTGCTGGGATCAAATAATAACTCATTGTTTCCTTCAAAAATTAAAAACTTACCAGCAGCTACATCCGAAGTTTCTGCTCTTTGTCCTTGGCGTATAGTGGACGCTCTGACTGGTGCGCTACTATATTCGGGTTGATTCACTGTGTTATAGTGGTGAGGAGTACCAACTCTATTTCTATCTCGACTCTGACTGACGGTCTGTGGACTCTGGAGAGTAGATCGAGGTGCTTTAGTACAATCTTTAGAAAAGTGTCCAAGTTTTCCACAATTGTAGCAGGCTCCAGAGGCCCTTCAACAAATACCTCCATGTAGCTTACCACAAACATAGCAGAAATGGGTAGAATAGGAACTTCTAGTTGTTCGACGACTAGATCTTGGTGTTCTCTGCCCTAATGATCCGCCTCTGTCATATCACTGAGCTCGGGGTTCCTCAAATTGTTTTCTCTTCCCCAAATTACTGCTCAAGTTCTGACCTATAGATTTCTCCCTTTTCTCTATTTCACACTGCCCTTGTGGGGGTTGGGTCTATACTTGGGCTTGGGCTGATAAATTATCAGCCATTTGTTGGAAGAAAGTGGCCACTTGCTGGGCCATTTGTGCAGTAATTTGTACTGGTAAAACTGGTACAGTCGGGCCTTCGACACTTTGTGGAGTTGGGGCCTCAACTTGTACTTCTGCCATCACGGACTGTTCTATTATCTCATTCTTCTCTTCCATATCTTTTCACAGGATTTTCTATTCCTGTACAATCAACACAAGGAGATTCCTCTCCATTAGTTCATATTTATGATGTAAATATACTATATGTATCAAACATTTGAGCAGTTGTACTATGAAGAAAGAATATTCAAAGTATAGGTGAAAACAGAATTTTAAAAACTAGCTCTGATACCACAAAACATGTCACACCCTACTCCCCTGTAAGATGTAACATGATCCTGTAGTACACCTAATGAATTACCGTACTTCACCTACCGATAATCTATTAAATATACTACAAGGGATTTTAAAACAATTTTCATGAAATTTAAATCATCGATTAAAATCTGGTGTTATAAAAGTTTTTTCAAAATTTCGACAAAGTGCCGGTTGTATTTTGAGAAAACAGTTCTTCAAAACCTGCAAAGAACACACTCCCAATATGTTTTCTCAAATACAACTTCAATAGCTTCATTTGAACCCATAATTCAAATCTCAATAATCAAATCAATCACCTTATAAAAGAAACATTTCATTGATTACAAGACTCAAAATTAACATTACAAAACTATTCAGATAAATGAAATCCCAAATTTACCTTTACAATAATTTAAATTTAATTACATACCAAAATATTTTACAAGAGTTTTTATACAACTGCTCAAATAATTTACATACATATTATTACATGCATACATCAAAACCTATATACATGGGTATACCTATGATGTACCTGGAGCTGATCTGAATGTGTCTTCAAAGAAACTTACTCACTGCTCTATGCTCTTCTTACCTGCGACAGCATACAAAGCTATCGCTGAGTGGTGAACTTAGTGGTGCACAACTATAATTTAAAACATAGTACAATATATATTGACAAAATTTACAGCGAATAATTTGGAAATCTGAATACTCATCAAATTTGAAAACTCAAAACATTCATTGCCAATAATGTAAATCATTTATATAAAATGACTTTGATCACGAAATTCAATTTATCAAATCATAACTAACTATTTAAGGTAATTCTAACAAAATCAATTATACATAAATCATAATTGAAATCACAATTCTTTACTATTCAAAAACATTCTGTCTCAAAAACCATGTTGTATCTAAAAAAACCACGCTGTATCTCAAAAACCATGTTGTATCTCAAAAATCATGCTGTATCTCAAAAATCATTCTTTATCTCACTAACTATGCAAGACTAATCTGAAAGGGCCATATTAGAAGTGATTCTAACTCCCTATGGTCGTGGAGGTCGAATCATATTCTAACTCCCTATGGTCGAGGAGGTCGAATCATCGTGCACAGTACACATCACAATAATGAATCTTCCGCAAGGGCCATAACGATAAAAAACTTAGATCTAACCTCAAATCAGAGGAAAATCTAAGCCTGTGCACGTACCATGGTAATCAAAACACAACTAACTCCATTGTCTTCTCAACAAATGAGAGAGACGGGTAATAACCTAGTCAAGCATCTATAGTGAGATATAAAATAAGATCACAATCCTTTTAATGAGCATAAATCACAATATAATTCGATTCAAATTCAATTCCAATATCCAATAATTTTTATGCTCATCACAATTCAAATCATAAATTTGCATTTTTTCATGAAAATTACCATCACAATTCAAAACATGTTCTATCACAATTTTCCAAAACATAATTTATTCAATCCATAACAATGCTTAATACTTGTGGAAATACCATTTCACAAAGCTAAATTCATACATACTATAACAATTTCAAAAATCATTGAATTAAATCCAATGCTTAATAAACATAATACATAAGAAAAATATGTCATTTAATCATATGAAATATTCAAAACAAAATCAGTTAAAAACTAGTTATGCACAAACCTCTGATAACTGTCTCTTGGCTCTGACTCAGTGTTTCCTTCCCCTTCCCTGAGTCTTTGCTAACTGAGAAACACAATTTTGAAGTGTTTTAGTACTCATTTAAACTGTCTCTAAGAATAAGGTTCAATAATTAATTTATCGAATTCTATTATTTCCTTAGTCAACCTAAGATGTCAACCCTCGATGTAGTATAGGTGAATTAGTTTTTAATGTTACCAATATGTCACATTAGTATCCTTTTAGTATTGGTACATGTTATCGAATTCTTTTCCATGTATATTGCATTTTATTGCAATTTGTCCGATCTCGGTATACTAATTTGACCTAGTCAGATGACCTAGTTCCCTCAGCTTTTGGGTTTCGGTCAAAACTACAAACTTGTAGATCTATGTCTTATTGCGCGTGGGGCAAAATTTCAGGTCATTTTGAGTTTACTAGACCAAGTTATGGTCATTTTACTATTGCTGGTCAGAATGTACCAAAATTTGTCACTTTAGGTTATTTTAGGTCAATTTTGGTTCGGCTAGTTTTTGGACCCGAACTTGTGCAAGCTTTTTGACTTGCTTTGGTGTCTTTATAAGACTTGTAGATATAGGTCTTAACTATTCATGGTCAAAATTTCAGGTCAATTGGACCTATTTTGAGTGAGTTATGGCGTAAACACTAACTGCTGCCCAAATGGTAAATTTTCAGGCCTTAATTGCACTAATCCGGATTTGGTCACTTTTCAAGTTACCTTACAAGCAGAATTTTGGTAAGCTTCCTTCACGAAAGTTGGCACTTTTTGTGCCTAGTTTCACCTTCAATTGGTCTCACACCAATTGGAGCCACACACTTAAGGTTCTAGGCCCATAACATAAACTGCCCTATTGCATTTTATTCATTACTCATCAAAGGACACTTTTAACATTTACCAAACTAAATATTCATGCCAATTCTGATTTGTAACATAACTTAAACACAATTCACAACATATTGTTGGTCATTTTGGCAGCTTACAATCACCCTCAATATGCACCATTTAGCATAGAATTTTTCAAGCTCAAATTACAACAATTCAATCACTTAACCTAGCTCATTTACATGTCCAAACTCACACCATCATACATATACCCAAGCTGACATAACAACTATCACAATTCAACATTAATATTCCATAAACCAAACATGAAATAATATCTTTATGGTTCACCAAACCAAGCTGCCGATTCATACATTACAGTCCATTAATTTCCAAGCTTCCAAATTCAAGTACACATTCACATATACTAAGTATACATCACCCAAATTAATTCCTACACACATAAACATTTAATCAACCCTTTAATCTACCATTTACAAGCAAGAATAAACTGTCCTCAAGGAGTTTCCATGGCTGCCAAAAATAAACATCTCCCTTAGAACATCAAACTCCAAAATTCTTTCCACAATTCAAGTACCCATAACCTCCTCACAAACTTTAATGAAGCAATAACCAAAAACACAAACTTACCACTTTGGAAACTCTTCAAAACCTTGACTAAACTTGATCTTCTTGCTGCCTATCTACTGCCCAAGTGGTGTAGAACAGTTTTTATGAAGGAAGCTAGTGAAAAATATGGCTAAATCATGGTTGCATGGTGGTTGAAGTGAGGTTAGCCATGGAGTTTCCATGGGAGTTTTGGGAGAAAGTTCAATTCCGTTTGGAAGAAGAATAAAAAATATAAGCTTACTTAGTGGAGAAATCTGTCCACTAATGTTATATTTTAATGTCCATTTAGCTCACTTAGTGGACCACTAAGTTTAGTTAATGAATAATTAATCCAAAGTTTCCAAATTTGCAATTTTGTCACCACTTCTTTCACTATTGATATAATGTACCACAATTTAATTTTTATGACATTTTTAAAGTTTAATATTATTTATTTTTAATGGACATTGAGGTCAAAAGGCAACTCGGGGTGTCAAATGACCACAATGCCCCTGTTCGGGTTGCATTCCCGATTTTTCGATAACACTGAGTTTTGTCCGTTTTTCGATTTCTCAATTTTCTTTGTACTAATTAATTAATTTTTTCTTTGATATTTCTAATGGTATTTATGCTTCAATAGATGTCTATTTGAGTCTTAAAAATATTTTTCCAGGGTTCTCCACGGTCCAGGGCTAGTCAACGGTCCAGGGCTAGTCAAATGACCATCGCTAGGGTTCTCGGCTCGTTTAACTTGGTTACATTTCATTGCTATGATTTTTCCTTTGTTTTTCTTATATTTTCTTTTCTTGTATTTCATTATTTCATGTCTCCTCACTCATATCTAAGTGTAGTTCTAGGCATCCTAGCTGTCCGGACAACATTGGTCACTGGAACAGTAGAACGCACTACCGAACATAGGGGTGTTACAGCCTCTACCTCTGGCTCTTCCTCTGCCAACAGGTTGTGAACTTCTAGAAGCAGGACTCTGAATAGATCCTTCTGCAGTCGTAGGAGCTGGACCATATTTAGGAGCACTAGTGCAGTCTTTAGCTAAATGGCTCTTGCCTCCACAGTTAAAGCAGGCTCTAGTGGCCTAATAGCATTCCCCCCCATGAATCTTGCCACAAGTCTCACAGGGGCGAGCAGGATATGAAACCCTGCTCGGCTGTTGACTAGACCTAGGGGGTCTCTGTCCAGAGAATCGGCCCCTTCCAAATCTTCTACCTCAACCTCTACTAGGTCTACTAAATTTCTTCTTCTTTCCAGAGGTACCACCAAAACTTTGTTCAACTGATTTTTCCCCCTTATCTTTCTCTGATTTTTTAACTTTTTCTGATTTTTTTTATTGGGGTCGCTTCTGATTCAATCCTTTCTAACTCGAGTGCTTGAGACATGAGTTCTGAAAAATTGCTGTGTCTGAATCCCACAACTTGCATCCTCAAACTGGGCTTCAAACTAGTCTCAAATCTCTTGCATCTTGCCTTGTTGGTAGAAAGGAGACTCCAAACATAATGACTTAAGGGGGAGAACTCCCTCTCGTACTCTGCCACTGATCCATTCCCTTATTACAAACTAAAAAATTCTTGCAATTTCTGATTAACATATGCATCTGGGATGTATTTTTGTCTGAATTCTCTGATGAAGTCATCCCAGGTCAGTACTGGTGGTTCAGCTAAGCTGTGGGGGATGGTCTTCCACCAATCATACGCATCCCCTTGAAGTAGAGACACTAAGTATTCAAACTTCAATTCATCTTAGTAGTGCATCTTCTTGAACACTCGATCCATTCTTTCAAGCCATTGCTCTGCCTCAAGCGGGTCTACTGTACCCTTAAATTCTGTAGCCCCATACTTCAATAACTTATCATACTGTCTGGCTGGAGGCAATGGTTATACCACAGGTGTTTGGGGTGGAGCTTGAGCCAACATACCCCAAGCCATTTGTTGAAACATTGCTGCCATCTGCTGTGTAACCTATGCAGGAAACTGCGGCATTTGTGGGGCTGGTGCTACTGACCCACTGACATTCTGTAGAGCTGGGGCTTCCCCTTGTGCCTCAACTTCAACAGATTGCTCGACTGAGTGATCCCCTTCTTCCATTTCTGTCTGAAGTTAGAGTATCTCCTGAATAAGTAACACATGGAGATTTCCCTCCGTTAGTTCATATTTATAATGTAATGCACTGTATGTAACAAATATGGATATTGAGCAGTTGTACTTAACAAGGAAAGACACAAATTCTCAAGTTAAAACATACTTCAAAAATTTGCTCTGATACCACTAAAACATATCACACCTTAACCCTCTGTAAGGCATAACATGATCCCCTAGAATACCTAATGAACTACCGAACTTCACCTACCGATAACTCATTAAGTACCCTACAAGGGATTTTACAACATTTTTCTTACTTTTATAAGTGGTGAGTATTTTTAAATAGATATTAAAATAATTTATTCCAGGTTGAAAACCAGTTAAAATTTTTGGTCCGTTTTAATTTTTCGCAAATTTTATAAAAATTTCGGCAGAGTGCCGTTTGTATTTTGAGAAAACAGTTCTCCAAATACCTGAAAAAAAGCACTTCCAATAAATTTTCTCAACAACTTCTTCAAATTCATAATAAATTCCAACCAATATCTCAAGTTTTAAAATTCAACAATCCTCAAGATACTATCAATCAATTTCATTCATTCATATTCCATTAAAGATAAACAATTTATATATACATCATACTAAAAATTTACATTAAAAGAAATTCAAACTAAATTTTTATTTCAAACTTTATACAGACTTTGTACAAATTTTGAAGAAGCTTTGTACAAACTTTGTACAAGCTTTGTACAAGCTGCTCAAGACCAATTTTACATGTCCATATAATTACGTGCATTACATACATCAAAATAAATATTTACAGTCAGGGTATAAATTATACCCGATAGCTTCAAAGCAGCTAGTTTCTCTATCCTCAGTAGCTCACTCTGCTGCTCTTTTAGTCTCTATATCTGCTACAGCAACAATAGTCATCACTGAGTACTAGGACTCAGTGGTGCATAACATGCTAAAATAATCTTTATGCAGAATATAAAATACATTTATTCAAAAAAAAAATTGGACTGAACATGAGAATTAAATACAAAATATGAATAATGAGATTTTAATCCAAACAAGTTCATTTCGAAGTGTCAAAACACATTTCATAAAACCCACAATTATATCATGCCATTCGAAATAAATATAATCTCAATAGCTAGAGGCTAAGGAGATGTGACACCCCTCACCCGTCTACAGTATATCCGGGTAAGATATGTCACACGGTGTACCGGCACACTCTATTTTTTTCCTTAATTAATTTTTTTGTCATAGTTTTGAATATAGTTTATGGAATATAATTTATTTAAGCCATTTATCAAAATTATTATTTATTTGAGGTTCCGAAAATTTTAAAGAAAATCCGGCGGAGTACCGGTTAAAAATGGAGAAAACAGTTCTTCGGAACCTGTGAAAAACACTTCCAATATTTATATCTCATCACTCTCAAACTCCAATATCAAATCTCAACATTTTTCAATTTCATTTCTCAATCATTCATCTCATAATTCACATATCATTCATATAACTCAAATTTATAATCATTTCCATACATTTTCATTCGTACTCAATTCATATGTAAACATTCTCAATTTACAAAAGCAAAACTTTCAAATTTCCTTAATTTACATAATTTACAAAATAATTACAAAATTTCATAATTTACATGATATACAAATTAATTACAATTTGCTAATTTATATTACAATATAAGAAATAATTAATATACACAAAATACATGATATGCTTAATGTGAGCCCTATCTACATGCATTGCTGAGGAGGTGACAACCTTTGACACTCTGCAGATCTGAACTCTCAAAATTTCCAGTCAAACGTCCAGTGGGTTCTAGCTTTCAAGACTGCGCGAGGAAACAATTCCATCGCGCTAAGCATTGCTGCTTAGTGGTGTAATAATATAACAAGGAAATAATATACAAATAAAGATAGAAATAAAACATCATTCAAATAATTAAGATCTATTTATACTTCACATGCGATTTCTAAAATTTAATATGTTTTATCCTAATTTAGTCTTCTTTGGAAGCGTTTATTTCGCCAATGTACAGTAATAATGTACAAGAAAAAAAAATCATCTGAAAATAATAAATTTATGCTTATATTATTATATAAGTCTCATTTGCAATATTTATTTATTTTATAATTTTCTTTGCTAATCTTTTAGCATTTTCCCAATACTTGCTAGGTTGTCTCAGATTATCTCATAATAAGTAAATTTTAATATATGTCTAGTTCATTTCGATTCTTTCTAATAAATAACTATTCTAATTTATTTTAGGCCATCTTACTCATTTATTTTATTTAATTTCTAATATTTTAAATTGCTAATATTCTTAACTTATCTCAATAAATTTCACTGCCCAAGTAACCTATGACAGGCTGACTAAACTGGATAACGGGTCGTTGGCACCGGACACCTTGGTGCCTCGGGCCGTCATACCATGGGACGCAGAACATCAACCACGTATGCAGTCAGTATGGCTAGAAAGCCATGATAACACATAATCGGGCGTAGAAGCCATGAATGTTGGCATAATGCCATGAATGCGGGCATAAAGCCATGAATACAGGCATAAAGCCTTTCACAGTACTGCTAAAACAATACCCTATTGGCATGCCAAACTATCCAATCTGACACACATGTCTAGGCAATACAAAGGCACATAATATCATTAAACATTAATATATTGTGTTTTATGACTTCATTATTTCATAATAAATTTCAATTATAATTCATACATTCATTTGATCATTTATATAATCACAATTCACATCAATTATCCTTTTTATACCATTGTACTCAAAATACTTCTCCTTTCTACAATAATGAGAACTAATGTCTCATTCATACATTAATATGGTTCATTTATTCATTCTTTATGTTATTCATATTAATCACAATTCTAAACAATGGTTCACATGTACCATTGTATTCAAAACATTTTTCCTTTTCTCATTTATACATTCAAGAATCTACTTATGTAATTGCAAATTTTATATTTCAAGTTGAGTTATTAATATTTTATGAATTCCATTTGTGATGGGCATATAAGCCCTAACTATCTATTCATATCAATTAGGTGACTTATTTTTCATGTTTCAAGTAATCCATAAATATTTCATGGATTTCAAATTTATGGCCTTAATTTCCTTTTAAAAATTTTGACTAGGATGCATAGTCCACATCTGTCATACAATTCTAAGCATTTAAGCTTAGAATTGGTTCTAGGTCTTCATCTTAATTTACTAATCATTTTGATTACTATTCACCTTACTAGTCAACCAAAATGTTGACTTTTTTATACTTAATGGATATATTAATTCTAATTACACCAAGATCCCACATTTTGAGTTTTACATTTGCTAGTATTAATTGCCAATTGCAATTTAAAGTCCCCTAAATGCATTTCTAATTTCACATTTGAATTTCAAGTTTTGGTGTCACTATTCACCTCATTGGTCAATAAAAATGTTGACTTTTGGATAGAAAATAGGTACATTGGTTTTGACACTCCAAACATACCACATTTTGCATTTAAAACTTGTTGGAAGTGATCACCATTACCATTTCTAAGCCTAACACTAAGTGGCAGAATTTTCAGTTTTTGTACCATAAGTTTACTGTTCTATTAGGGACTGTTACAGTGGAAATTTGAGGAAATGGTAAACATGAAAGTTGTTCCTTATTTTGTCTAGTTGAATTTCTTTTTTTGAATCACTCCATTTGGAGTTTTGTACCTCTAGATATGGTCCAAAAACCACAGCTGGCCAGATTTCAATTTTTCAGAATTTACCAAATCTACAGTACTATGAACAGTGACTGTGACTGCCATTTTAGTTCTGGTCATAATTTGAATAGGTTTCTTCATGAAAGTTGTTTGTATATGTCTTAACTTGTTGATGTAAAAATTTCAGGTCAATTGACCATTTCTACAGTGAGTTATGGCCAAATGAATAGTTACTGTTCATTTGGTCATTCTGCAGAATTGGCTTGCAGGGTACCCAGATTGAGGCCAACTTTTGGTCCACTTGCTTTGGTCTTTTGGGCATAGTTTCTTCAGCAAAAATGTGCCATTATAAGTCTAGTTTCATGTCCAATTAGCCAAACATCAATTGGACCTACATAGCCAAAGTTATGGCTGTCTAAGTGGGCTGGAATCACAGCCTCATTGCTGCTGTCTCTAGGCAGCCTGCACATTTCACTTTGCCATGCATGAGCTCACTTCAAATTATGATTAACTTGCCTCAAATGGTCACTAATTGACCATTAAAATGTTCATTCACCATTACCTAAACAACGTCAAAGTTTCTCTCCAAAACCCTAACCCTAATTGACCAAGCCTCCAATTCATGCATCCCACTCCTAATTTGCTATACTAATCATATAATTTATAAGAGGGGCAGCAATATGTCACTTTAAACCAAAGATTTCTCCTAACCCTAACTCATGTCAAGGCTGCCAAAACTTCATGGAATATAACCATGCTTCATTAATTCAATTTTTGTCAAATTTTTAACTTAACTTAGCTCAAATTCAAGATTAGAAAGATGTAAAAGCAAAGGTTATGGCACTAACCTCTTTGGTGATTTTCTAAGCTTGTTCACACCTCACTTTCTTCCACTTTCTCTTCTTCTAATTGCTGCCCAAGTCTTGCTCTAGTTGTAACATCCTCCCGGTAGCAACTCCGTACATTGTACTGTTCCGGTGACCGGTGTCGGTCCAGACAGCTAGAACGTCCGGAAAAATATTTAAACTAAAGTGAGGAACCATAATTAACTCAAATATTAATAAGAAAAATTTAAGAAAAATTTTAGAAATAAAATACAACCAAGTTAAACAAGCCGGTGCCCAAGCAATGGGTAACCAGAGGGAAGTTGCGGTTCTCGCAACGAGGAGCCCTAGACCCGAGGGAAAATTCATAAAATAATTTTTGGGACTCCAGAGAAGGGTCATTGAGGTTCCTATGGCATTAGAATGCCAAGAAAATATTTAGAAAAATTTTTCAATCGGTACAGACAATTTTGACCCGTTAAGCCAAACGGAGGGCATTTTGGTCATTTTGCCTTCAGAGACGATTTTTGGCCGACTTTTCCAGTTGAGTAAATAATTATTATGACATAAAATGTGAGTAAATATTGCTAAAAATTAAATTGAAAATAAGTAGAGAAGAAAAGAATAGAAATTGAGAAAAATGCCCATTTATGACATATGGTGATGTCATTTTAAAGCTCCCACCAATCACATATAAACAACCATCTAATTAACTAATGAAAGAGACCAAGAAGACCAAAAAAAATTTTGTTGCTCTTCTTCTTCTTCCTCAAGACGTGACTCTCTTCTCCATAGCCCTCCATAGAAATTTCTTTCATTACTCCCATTTCCCATGAATTTCCACTACTAAACCCTAAGTCACCTTCACTAAAATTTGTCCATACCTCTTGGGAAAGTGATTGGCAGCCTAGAAAAGGAAGGAAAGTGAAGTTTGAGCTTGGAAAAATCTGGCCTACAAGAGGTTAGTGCACCTATCTACTTAAAACCCTTATTTTCCATGTTAGGGACTAGAAATCAACATGAATTTGTGAATTAAATGAACCAAAATTGTGTGTATGCCTACCATGAATTTCGGCAGCCCTAAGGAAGGAATGAGTTTGATTGTTTTGATGGACTTAAAGTGGACTAGAGATCATGTTTGAAGTACATAATTATGTGGATAATGACTTAGCTAGTTAACTAGGGTAACTAGTATGAAATGGAAATGGGAATTAGGGCTTTGAGGAGTGAAAATTTGACTTGGCTTATGAAATTGTTAAAGAACATTCTAATAGTCAATTAGTGACCATTTGAGGTAGGTTGACCATAATTTGAGGTGCATTAGAGTGTTACAAACTGAAATGGTAGGCTGCCTTGTGAGTGCAGCAGGGTGGCTGGAATTCCAGCCCACTTAGACAGCCATAACTTTGGCTGTGTAGGTCCAATTGGTGTTTGGGCAATTGGACATGAAACTAGACTTATAATGGCACATTTTTTCTGAAGAAACCATGCCCAAAAGACCAAAGCAAGTGGACCAAAAGTTGGCCCCAATCCGAGTACCCTGCAAGCCAATTATGCAGAATGACCAAATGAACAGTAACTGTTCATTTGGCCATAACTCATTGTAGAAATGGTCAATTGACCTGAAATTTTTACAGCAACAAGTTAAGACCTATAAAAACAACTTTCATGAAGAAACCTACCCCAAATTATGACCAGAACCTAACCCAAATGGCAGTCACAGTCACTGTTCATTGTACTGTAGATTTGGTAATTCTGCAGTTTTTCCAATCCGGCCAGCTGTGGTTTTTGGACCATATCTGGAGCTACAAAACTCCAAATGGAGTGATTCAAAAAAGGAACTTCAACTAGACAAAATAAGGAACAACTTTCATGTTTACCATTTCCTCAAATTCTTAATGTAACAGTCCCTAATGGAACAGTGAATTTAGGGCACAAAATCTGAAATTTCTGCCCCCTTAGTGCTAAGCTTGGAAATGGATTTGGTGATTAATTCCAACAAGTTTTAAATGCAAAATGTGGTACATTGGGAGTGTTAAAACCAATGCACCTATTTTCTATCCAAAAGTCAACATTTTTGTTGACTAATAAAGTGAATAGTGACACCAAAACTTGAAATATGAAATGTACTTACATGAATAAATTGTTGAATGAATAAATGTGATAAAAGTGTCATTTGTGATTTAGGTTCCCATCAAGAGAGAAAGGTTAGCCCAGTTTCCACTCTAAAATTGTCCAATGGAATAGTAAACTTAGGTAGTAAAAACTGAAAATTTAGAAATGCATCTAGGAGACTTTAAATTGCAATTGGCAATTAATACTAGTAAATGTAAAACTCAAAATGTGGGATCTTGGTGTAATTAGAATTAACATATCCCTTAAGTATGAAAAAGTCAACATTTTGGTCGACTAGTAAGGTGAATAGTAATCAAAATGATTAGCAAACTAAGATGAAGACCTAGAACCAATTCTAAGCTTAAATGCTTAGAATTGTATGATAAATGTGGACTATGTATCTTAGTCAAAATTGTTAAAGGAAAATTAAGACCATAAATTTAAATCCATGAAATGTTCATGGATTACTTGAAACATGAAACAAATAAGTCACCAAATTGATGTAAATAGCTAGTTATGGCTTATATGCCCATCACAAATGGAATTCATAAAATATTAGTAACTCAACTTGAAATATAAAAATTGTAATTACATAAGTAGATTCTTGAATGTATAAATGAGAAAGGAAAAAAAAATGTTTTGAATACAATGGTACATGTGAACCATTATTTAGAATTATGATCAATATGAATAACATAATGAATGAATAAATGAACCATATTAATGTATGAATGAGACATTAGTTCTCATTATTGTAGAGAGGAGAAGTATTTTGAGTACAATGGTATAAAAGGATAATTGATGTGAATTGTGATCATATAAATGATCAAAAGAATGTATGAATTATAATTGAAATTTATCATGAAATAATAAACTCATAAAACATAATATATTAATATTTAATGATATTATGTGCCCTTGTATTGCCTAGACACGTGTGTCAGATTGGATAGATTGGCATGCCAATAGGGTATTGTTTTAGCAGTACTGCGAAAGGCTTTATGCCTGTATTCATGGCTTTATGCCTGTATTCATGGCTTCATGCCCGCATCCATGGCTTTATGCCAACATTCATGGCTTTTATGCCCCATTATGTGTTATCATGGCTTTTTAGCCATACTGACTGCATACGTGGTTCACGTTCTGCGTCCCATGGTATGACGGCCTGAGGCACCATGGTGTCCAGTGCCAACGACCCCTTATCCAGTTTAGTCAGCCTGTCATAGGTTACTTGGGCAGTGAAAATTTATTGAGATAAGTTAAGAATATTAGCAATTAAAAATATTAGAAATTAAATAAAATAAATGAGTAAGATGACCTAAAATAAATTAGGATAGTTATTTATTAGAAAGAATCGAAATAAACTGGACAGATATCAAAATTTACTTATTATGAAATAATCTGAGACAACCTAGCAAGTATAAAGAAAATGCTAAAAGATTAGCAAAGAAAATTATAACATAAATAAATATTGCAAATGTGACTTATATAATAATGTAAGTATAAATTTATTATTTTCAGATCATTTTTCTTTGTACATTATTCCTGTACATTGGCGAAATAAACACTTTCAAAGAAGACTAAATTATGATAAAACATATTAAATTTTAGAAACCGCATGTGAAGTATAAATAAATCTTAATTATTTGAATTATGTTTTATTTCTATCTTTATTTGTATATTATTTTCTTGTTATATTATTGCACCACTAAGCAGCAATGCTTAGCGCGATGGAATTGTTTCCTGGCGAAGGTACTAAAGTTAAAGCCCAGCGAATACTAAACAGAGATTTTGGAGTTTTGATCTACAGAAGTGTCTGAAGTATTCAAGGTTGTCACCTCCTCAGCAATGCATGTAGATAGGGCCCATATAGATCATATTTTGTATTTAGTATAAAATGCTAGATATTGTATTATAATGTAGATTATGAGCAGGAAATTAATAGAAATGTAATGTAATTTAATAAATTAGCTTTTTCATATGTAATTAATTTATATATCATATAAATTATGAAATTATGTAAATTAAAGAAATTTGAAAATTTTACTTATGTGATTTGAGCATGAATGAGATTGTATGGATTCGAAGACAGATTTGAAATATATAGATAATGCATAGAAATGAATATGAAATTGAGATATATGAATGAGATGTGAATTATGAGATGGTTATAAAAATAATTGATGAGATTTTATTTGTAAAATATTATTGAAACTTTCAAACAGGTAAATAATAAAACACGTCAACTGGTAATAAAATAGGGGAAACTCCGCTGGTTTCTCCATCGAAAAATAATTAATATTAAAATATAACGAGATCAAAATATGAAAGGAATAAAGTAAGATAAGATAGGGTGCTCCGGCACCGATTGTAGCATGCCTTGCTCGGCTACACTGTAGTTGGGTGAGGGGTGTTTCATTTATCTAGTGGTAAGGGAAATTTTTAGTGAAGGGAGGACAAGGTTTTGAGGTGGTTTGAAGTGGGAAATGAAGCTTAAGGGAGCTTTAATGGTGGAACCTCTTCTCTCTCTCTCTCTCAACGTTTTTTAGGCTGCCCAAAGGTTGAAGATGCAGATTGTTTTCTCAAATTTTTGGTCACTTTTATCTCTTTTAATGAGTTTAACAAATTGTGATTGGTGGATAGGTTTTTAATGACATCATGTGATGTCATTATTAGGTATTTTCTTTCATTTTCTTTTCTTTTCATCTCTACTCATTTTCAATTTTATTTTTAGTAATGTTTATTCACATTTTGTGTCATAATAATTATTTACTTAACTTGATAATTCGGCCAAAAATCGTCTCTGAAGGCGAAATGACCAAAATGCCCTCCATTTGGCTCAACGGGTCAAAATTGTCTGTACCGATTGAAAAATTTTTCTAAATATTTTCTTGGCATTCTAATGCCATAGGAACCTCAATGACCCTTCTCTGGAGTCCCAAAAATTATTTTATGAATTTTTACCCGGGTCTAGGGCTCCTAGTTGCGAGAACCGCAACTTCCCTCTGGGTTACCCATCGCTAGAGCAGCGGCTCGTTTAACTTGGTTGTATTTTATTTCTAAAATTTTTACTAAATTTTTCTTATTAATATTTGAGTTATTTATGACTCCTCACTCTAGTCTAATTATTTTTCCAGACGTTCTAGCTGTCTGGACCGACACCGATCACCGAAACAGTAGAATGTGCGGAATTGCTACAGTGAGGATGTTACAATTCTTCCCCTCTAATTTAAATTTCGTCCTCGAAATTTACTGGGTGTTTTAGGTTCTGAGATAATTCTTTTACCTTTCTATTACTCTATCTGTCTACTTCTTTTGTATATATGGTACCATTTAGTTTTTTTGAATCTACCATTATACACTTAGGCATATCATAAAGGAAATACTTTACCTCAAATTCACATCTGGGGTTTCTTGTTCCTCTCCGACTTGGGTAACATTTGGAAGTGGTGTTACTGTTGTACTTGGTCCTTCCACGACCTCTGTTTGGGTCCGTGGTAAATTCCTCTTAGGACAATCTTTCAGACGATGGTCTATGGCCTCACATCTATAACAGGCTCCAGTCAATCCCTTACATTCACCTTTATGCCACTTGTTACAATGGCCACATTTTCTTGCTAGTCCTGACGCACTCACTACTAGTGTTTTTGGTTGATCTCTTCTGGGTATAGGCCTGGGTCTGGATCTCCTACTTTGATCGGATGTCCGACTTAACTGTTCCCTCAGCCTCTTATTACTAGACTGTCCAAATTTCCTATTTTGCTGATCACCACTCCTCTTCTGTTCCTCTTCATGAACACAGCTAATATATTTCTTTCTGAACTCTATCAGAAAGAATTCCCAAGTTACGTCGGCTGGTTGCACTGCCTTGGTTACAACATCCCACCACCGATATGCAGCTTCTTGTAACAATGAAACTGCACACTCCAAACTTTGTTTTGGTGTGCAATGGAGCTGCTGCAAGACTCTTCTAGTTCTTTCTAACCAATACTCAGCAACTGAAGAATCGTCTTCCTTTCTACCATTAAAATCTACAGCTCCATACTTCCTAATTTTTCCTAGAGGTGATTTTCGCTGAGGCAGTGGTGGAATAACCCCAGTCATCTGTTGAAAGAATTCAGTCATCTACTCAAACAAGGCCTGTTGGGGTTGTACAGGCACCTCTTGCACTGGTGGAGCAGGATTTCCTCGATTTCCAATATCACTCCCAGTCGGGATACGGCTTACTACATCTTCTTCTATTGCCCTCTGCGATTCTGAGTCCATACCTTAACCTAAAATAACCACGAAAATATATCTGCATTAGTGTCACCTCGACTCATGTGAATGCAATGCATGCCATGCACACAATCTTATTTTATCTATCTATGCCTAGGAACGCCTAAACCGTGCTCTGATACCAATAAATGTGACACCCCTTACCCGTCTACAGTATATCCGGGTAAGATATGTCACACGGTGTACCGGCACACTCTATTTTTTTTCCTTAATTAATTTTTTTGTCATAGTTTTGAATATAGTTTATGGAATATAATTTATTTAAGCCATTTATCAAAATTATTATTTATTTGAGGTTCCGAAAATTTTAAAGAAAATCTGGCGGAGTACCGGCTAAAAATGGAGAAAACAGTTCTTCGAAACCTGTGAAAAACACTTCCAATAGTTATATCTCATCACTCTCAAACTCCAATATCAAATCTCAACATTTTTCAATTTCATTTCTCAATCATTCATCTCATAATTCACATCTCATTCATATAACTCAATTTCATAATCATTTCCATACATTTTCATTCGTACTCAATTCATATGTAAACATTCTCAATTTACATAAGCAAAATTTTCAAATTTCCTTAATTTACATAATTTACAAAATAATTACAAAATTTCATAATTTACATGATATACAAATTAATTACAATTTGCTAATTTATATTACAATATAAGAAATAATTAACATACACAAAATACATGAATGCTTAATGTGAGCCCTATCTACATGCATTGCTGAGGAGGTGACAACCTTTGACACTCTGCAGATCTGAACTCTCAAAATTTCCAGTCAAACGTCGGTGGGTTCTAGCTTGATCTGCTGCGAGGAAACAATTCCATCGCGCTAAGCATTGCTGCTTAGTGGTGTAATAATATAACAAGGAAATAATATACAAATAAAGATAGAAATAAAACATCATTCAAATAATTAAGATCTATTTATACTTCACATGCGGTTTCTGAAATTTAATATGTTTTATCCTAATTTAGTCTTCTTTGGAAGCGTTTATTTCGCCAAAGTACAGTAATAATGTACAAGAAAAAAAATGATCTGAAAATAATAAATTTATGCTTATATTATTATATAAGTCTCATTTGCAATATTTATTTATTTTATAATTTTCTTTGCTAATCTTTTAGCATTTTCCCAATACTTGCTAGGTTGTCTCAGATTATCTCATAATAAGTAAATTTTAATATCTGTCTAGTTCATTTCGATTCTTTCTAATAAATAACTATTCTAATTTATTTTAGGTCATCTTACTCATTTATTTTATTTAATTTCTAATATTTTAAATTGCTAATATTCTTAACTTATCTCAATAAATTTCACTGCCCAAGTAACCTATGACAGGCTGACTAAACTGGATAACGGGTCATTGGCACTGGACACCTTGGTGCCTCGGGCCGTTATACCATGGGACGCAGAACGTCAACCACGTATGCAGTCAGTATGGCTAGAAAGCCATGATAACACACAATCGGGCGTAGAAGCCATGAATGCGGGCATAAAGCCATGAATACACGCATAAAGCCATGAATACAGGCATAAAGCCTTTCACAGTACTGCTAAAACAATACCCTATTGGCATGCCAAACTATCCAATCTGACACACATGTCTAGGCAATACAAGGGCACATAATATCATTAAACATTAATATATTGTGTTTTATGACTTCATTATTTCATAATAAATTTCAATTATAATTCATACATTCATTTGATCATTTATATGATCACAATTCACATCAATTATCCTTTTTATACCATTGTACTCAAAATACTTCTCCTTTCTACAATAATGAGAACTAATGTCTCATTCATACATTAATATGGTTCATTTATTCATTCTTTATGTTATTCATATTAATCATAATTCTAAACAATGGTTCACATGTACCATTGTATTCAAAACATTTTTCCTTTTCTCATTTATACATTCAAGAATCTACTTATGTAATTGTAAATTTTATATTTCAAGTTGAGTTATTAATATTTTATGAATTCCATTTGTGATGGGCATATAAGCCCTAACTATCTATTCATATCAATTAGGTGACTTATTTTTCATGTTTCAAGTAATCCATAAATATTTCATGGATTTCAAATTTATGGCCTTAATTTCCTTTTAACAATTTTGACTAGGATGCATAGTCCACATCTGTCATACAATTCTAAGCATTTAAGCTTAGAATTGATTATAGGTCTTCATCTTAATTTACTAATCATTTTGATTACTATTCACCTTACTAGTCAACCAAAATGTTGACTTTTTTATACTTAATGGATATATTAATTCTAATTACACCAAGATCCCACATTTTGAGTTTTACATTTGCTAGTATTAATTGTCAATTGCAATTTAAAGTCCCCTAAATGCATTTCTAATTTCACATTTGAATTTCAAGTTTTGGTGTCACTATTCACCTCATTGGTCAACAAAAATGTTGACTTTTGGATAGAAAATAGGTACATTGGTTTTGACACTCCAAACATACCACATTTTGCATTTAAAACTTGTTGGAAGTGATCACCATTACCATTTCTAAGCCTAACACTAAGTGGCAGAATTTTTAGTTTTTGTACCATAAGTTTACTATTCTATTAGGGACTATTACAGTGGAAATTTGAGGAAATGGTAAACATGAAAGTTGTTCCTTATTTTGTATAGTTGAATTTCATTTTTTGAATCACTCCATTTGGAGTTTTTTAGCTCCAGATATGGTCCAAAAACCACAGCTGGCCGGATTTCAATTCTGCAGAATTTACCAAATCTACAGTACCATGAACAGTGACTGTGACTGCCATTTTGATTAAGTTCTAGTCATAATTTGGGGTAAGTTTCTTCATGAAAGTTGTTTTTCTATGTCTTAACTTATTGCTGTAAAGATTTCAGGTCAATTGACCATTTCTACAGTGAGTTATGGCTTACTGTTCATTTGGTCATTTTGCAGAATTGGCTTGCAGGGTACCCGGATTGAGGCCAACTTTTGGTCCACTTGCTTTGGTCTTTTGGGCATGGTTTCTTCAGCAAAAATGTGCCATTATAAGTCTAGTTTCATTTCCAATTGGCCAAACATCAATTGGACCTACACATCCAAATTTATGGCTGTCTAAGTGGGCTGGAATCACAGCCTCATTGCTGCTGTCTCTAGGCAGCCTGCACATTTCACTTTTCCATGCATGAGCTCACTTCAAATTATGATTAACTTGCCTCAAATGGTCACTAATTGACCATTAAAATGTTCATTCACCATTACCTAAACAAGGTCCAAGTTTCTCTCCAAAACCCTAACCCTAATTGACCAAGCCTCCAATTCATGCATCCCACTCCTAATTTGCTATACTAATCATATAATTTATAAGAGGGGCAGCAATGTATCACTTTAAACCAAAGATTTCTCCTAACCCTAACTTATGTCAAGGCTTCCAAAACTTCATGGAATATAACCATGCTTCATTAATTCAATTTTTGTCAAATTTTTAACTTAACTTAGCTCAAATTCAAGATTAGAAAGATGTAAAAGCAAAGGTTATGGCACTAACCTCTTTGGTGATTTTCTAAGCTTGTTCACACCTCACTTTCTTCCACTTTCTCTTCTTCTAATTGCTGCCCAAGTCTTGCTCGAGTGGTAAGGGAAATTTTTAGTGAAGGGAGGACAAGGTTTTGAGGTGGTTTGAAGTGAGAAATGAAGCTTAAGGGAGCTTTAATGGTGGAACCTCTTCTCTCTCTCTCTCTCAACGTTTTTTAGGCTTCCCAAAGGTTGAAGATGCAGATTGTTTTTTCAAATTTTTGGTCACTTTTATCTCTTTTAATGAGTTTAACAAATTGTGATTGGTGGATAGGTTTTTAATGACATCATGTGATGTCATTATGAGGTATTTTCTTTCATTTTCTTTTCTTTTCATCTCTACTCATTTTCAATTTAATTTTTGTAATGTTTATTCACATTTTGTGTCATAATAATTATTTACTTAACTAGACAAGTCGGCCAAAAATCGTCTCTGAAGGCGAAATGACCAAAATGCCCTCCGTTTGGCTCAACGGGTCAAAATTGTCTGTACCGATTGAAAAATTTTTCTAAATATTTTCTTGGAATTCTAATGCCATAGGAACCTCAATGACCCTTCTCTGGAGTCCCAAAAATTATTTTATGAATTTTTACCCTGGTCTAGGGCTCCTAGTTGCGAGAACCGCAACTTCCCTCTGGGTTACCCATCGCTAGGGCACCGGCTTGTTTAACTTGGTTGTATTTTATTTCTAAAATTTTTACTAAATTTTTCTTATTAATATTTGAGTTATTTATGACTCCTCACTCTAGTCTAATTATTTTTCCAGACGTTCTAGCTGTCCGGACCGACACCGATCACCGAAACAGTAGAATGTGCAGAATTGCTACAGTGAGGATGTTACAGGAGAAGTCACATCACAAGGCTAGCTAGCTCAAATATATGGATATCCATTCAATTTCTTCTTCTTCTGGCACACACACCTCAACACTTCAGCCAGAGAAGGAATCAAAATTCGAAACTGATTACCCCCACTAGTCATGCTGGTGAGGTGTTCAAATATATTGTCATGACACTGTGGTTTCAAAACTTATCTTAACACTTTACTAAACATTGCCATTTTAAATATATACAAATAAATTTCAACAATTTAAATCAAAAGCATAATACTAATGTCACAATTCAATATTTCAAATTCTTCAAAACAATATGCAGAAAATAATTTACAAAAATTATACGTTGTGCACAAACCTTAAACGAGTCGCCTCTTGGCCTTTACTCGATTTCTCGGGTTCTTTTCAGGTGTTCTTTTCCACTGAAACACACAGTTTCACAGTGTTTCAGTATCAAAACTTAGCATAATTCCAAAAATAAATTTACATTCACTTATACCTAGCTCTAATATGCTAAACTTGACTTTCTTTAAATTTTGTGTTTTGGGTTACTATTCATTACACTATTCAAGTCAATTTGTTGACTTTCTAAGGCTTAATAGGTATGGGAATTCCAACTTCACCCACATACCACATTTTGGTCACTAAATTTGTTGGTTTTGGTTATTTACTCAAATTCTAAGTCTTTTAGGCAAATTTGCAAATTTTCAGTTTTGGTGTCTTAAGATGTACTGTTCTATTGTTCATTTTTCTATTAGAATTTGGCAAAACTTCCTTCATAGAAAATGTTCCCTATCGTCTTAACTTTATTTTCCTTTTTGGATCACTCCAATTGGAGTTTTTTAGCTCAAGTTATAGCCATTTGAAACATGGCTGCTGGATTGGACTTAACCTAGATTTCTTGGCAAATTTTGGTTCTGGCAGTTTTAGGTCACCAAATTTGGGTGGCCAAATGATTTGGTTAATTGCGTAATTTGGGTTTGTGTTCTTCATAAAAGTTTTAGTTCTATATCTGAACTGTCCACTGGTAAAATTTCAGAATATTTAGATCTGCCTAGCTCAAGTTATGGCCAAATGAACAAATACTGTTCATTTGGTCATTTTGTACAGGTCAGACTAAGAATTTCTGGATTTGGTCAATTTGTTCACTAGGTTTTGGTTACTTTTTGGGCATGATTCCTAAATGAAAATTGTGTCTTTTTGTGTCTTTTTTCATTCCCAATTGGTCTCATACCAATTGGACTTGTAAATTTTAATTTTTGGTCCCTCAAAGGGACCTTGGTCCTGCGGCCTGCAGCATGATCACATTGAATCCGAATTTAACCTCAATTCAAACACTTCCAACACACTTCATTTGGTCAGTAATGACCATTTCTCACTTCAAACTAGGTCAAACACATTATTTCACCATTTTTCCAAATTTTGTCTCCTAAACCCTAACTGCAAAACCCTAATTCACACTAATTGTTGCATTAGATTGATTCAACACATCTTAACATACTCTTACATCTCATTCAAGCATTCAAACAAATTTAATGCAATCAAACTCATGCAATTCCTCCCCCTTCATAGGCTGGCCAAAATTCCCTTTGGTCCTCCACAAATGTTTTTATTTCATTTTAAGTTTATTTCTAACTTAGTTAAGCTATAAACACAATTAATTCAACTAGAAAATCAAATTTAGTTTACTAACCTTAGTGCAGAATTTTCTTTCCTTCAAACCTCTTCCTTTCTTCTTTTTTTTGTTGTCAAGTCCTCAATCAAAGCTTGAAATCAAGGTTTAATGTTGGAGGTTTAACTTTCTATGGTGGGATTGTGGGTTTGATCAAGCTCAAAATGAGCTTTAATGGAGGTTTTGGTGAGGGTGAGGGAGAGGGAGAGTGAGAGTGAGGCGGCAAGGTTGGGGAAAGAATAAGACTTTTATTTTTTTTTCTTTTCTTTTCTTTTCTTTTTTTTATGTCTTAGGAAGACCATAAATCAAATTAAATAAATTTTTAAATATAATATTTATGGCATCATGCATGATGTCATGCATGATGTCATCTCTCTTCACTTTTTCATTTTCTTTTTTTTTTCATTTATTTTTTCATTAGTTCTTTAATTTAATTCCGAACTCCAAAATTTTCTTTTCTCTGATTTTATTTGACGTTTAGGTCAGGATTTAGCTGTCGAGGTCAATTGACCAAATTGCCCCTCTCCGATTAAACCCGGTTTGCAAATAATTCAATATTTCTTCCAGATCCCTGACCTAATTATTTGACTGGCTTAACAGTTCTTTTTCATGATTTTCTCTTTTCCACTGTGTTTGTAATGGTCTTAAGGACCGCGGCGTCACATTTTACAGTTCAAAATTTGAGTTTAAATCGACTTCGTAGTCGTTCCCGAGAAGGTCACCCATCGCTGTGACTCTCAGCTCATTTAACTTCTTATGTTCTGTTTTTCTTATTTATACTTAACTAATTGACAATTACTAATTATTTGTGTTTATGGCTTATCTAGTTATCTTAAGTGTGGTTCTAATCCCCTTAATTGTCCGGACTGACTCTGGTCACCGGAACAGTGAAATATACCAGGCTATACAAATAGGGGTGTTACAACAATCCTCTCTTGGAATCAAGGATGTTAAATGTAACACCCCTTACCCGACTACAGTGTAGCCGAGCAAGTTATGCCGCTCAGTGTGCCGAAGCACTCTATTTTATCTGATTTCATTACAGTCCTTGATTTATTTATTCAAAAACTTTATTGAAGATTTAGGCTATTTTTACTTTTATCAAAATCTAACTAAATTGGAAATTTCAAAAATTTTAACGATAATCCGACAAAGTGTCGGCTGTAATTTGGACTAAAAGTTCTTCTGAACCTGCCAAAGACAATTTCAATATATACTCAATTTCTCAAACTTAATAGTCTAAAAAATTTTCAAACATAATGTATCTCAATACGATTCGATTTCTCAGAAATCTCATTAGATTTTCAATATCTCAATATTCACAAGTATAATCTCATTATAACTCAAATTCAATTCACATACTAAAATACTTACTTTGAATAGCTTCCATAATTCATAGGTTAATTACATGAGTTTATTTTGTACAAGATATACAAATAATTTACAATGTGCTAGAAATGAACAATATACATAACATGTATAAAATGAGCCCTATCTACATGCATTGCTGAGGAGGTGACAATCTTGAACTCTTATGACACTTCTGCAGATCTGGACTCCAAAAATCTCAGTCGACAGTCTACTGGTTTTACCTTCAGTACCTGCTGTCGACACCATATTTTGGCCGATCCCCAGAATCGATAAACCTTGAAACCGATCCCTAGCACTAAGTCTCTCCTTGCTATTTAACCACAGTTCCGATCCCTCTTCACAGAGAATTGAGTCAATGCTAAGCCTTACCAGTCTCTCAATCATTTATCGATCTCTCAAGACAATTGTCAAATATCCTGACCAGTTAACTATATTCCCGATCTCTCTTGTCAGCCGAAATCGAATTAACACTAGAGCCTTGCTGCCAGTATTCATGGTCGACCTCCCTTTTAAAAGTTTAGGAATAATCAAGCTAAGGTTCCAATCTGGTTTAATGAAGATCCCGATCTTAGATGTTCAAATTTTCAATTAAGTTCCGTTTAGCGTTGGTTCCTTACCAGTTTCATGCATGTCGTGTTTTCCGATCTCTCACACAGGATAATAATCGCTTTCAGTTATTTCATTATACTCAGACAATCAAGTGTTTAGAAATTTTCTGATCACAACCATTCATTGAACAAAAGAGTCGTTTCATTTCATTTCATTGCAAAATTTGTACAAGTTATTCGGCTGGGGGATCACCCCCAGCCTGATCTACATTTCACTCATCCTCTCCCTCCTCTTCACTATCCTCACCCTCGCCCCCGGGAGCCAGGTCGGCCATCCAAGAGAAGTCCTCTTCTAGGTAACGCTTCTGGAGTTCGGCCAAGAGGTCCTTGTGAGCATTCACATAGGCACCAGCTATCCCTGTCACCATTTCTTCGTCTTTCCCCTTAAGCTCCTCGATAAGTTGGGCGACCTGAGAAGCATCGTTGGCCCGGAGCGCCTCGACTTCCCTGAGAGCATGATCCCTTTCAGCCAGAATATGATTCTGTTCGGCCACTCTGTATTCATAGAACTTCGCCCGCCCCTCAACTTGAGATATGTAATCCTAAGCGGATGCGAGTTGGGATCAGAGGGAAGCCATTTCCTAATTCTTCTTCTCGACCTCCTTGCCCAGGCGATGAGCCTTTTCCCGAACTATGGTCTGGTTCACCAGGCACTCCACGTTCAGGCTCATGGCGCGAGTCAAGATATCGTCAAGACTGTCCGGGGATAGCCTGTCCCGATCCTCCCGAAGGCAGATGGAAGACCCCAAGACTTTGGCAAAACCGGGGTTCTCCCGAACAGTCCGGTTATTCTTCAGGGACTCAATCAACGTTTGAGCGCCATGAGAAGAGGCTCTCACAGAAGATTGAGAAGGCCCCCTTTCTGTGCTTGGAGCAGCTGGAGGAGGTGGAGCGGCCCCGAAGGTCGGGACGGGCCCCCCTGCGTCTCCCCTGGTTCATGGCCGGGAGTTCGAAGCATTTCCGAACGCTTCATCTCCTTTACTTTCCAGGAGATCTCTCTTTCTTTCTTCCACTTCCTAGAACCCTCATCACCCGCCATACCTGCACAAAGGAGAGGTCAGTGAGATCGCTAATGTCCTGAGATCTGAGATTTAGAAAATTCCAGTGCTGAGGTCAGAGAGCGGAAGTTCGCGATCTTGGCCGATGAGCAGCTGTAGGGTCCAATGGTGCAGCTCGGCGGTCACTGCATCTAAACAGGAATACTTTTGAGTGGCAGCCTGATTTTTCAAATCCATCACTATTAAGCTTTCCTCCTGGTTCAGGTTAACGCGCTTTGGAAGCAAGGGCCCCTGGTGCCACCAGCTACGAGGGAAGTCCTCAAAGCAGGTCGGATTTTTGCTCCTCAGAATGAAGAAGCGGTTCTTCCAATTTTTAAGGGAGGAGGGCAGGTCGGTGAAGAGCCCGCAATGAGGCTTCGCTTGAAAGAACCAGTGATCGTCGTCCTTTCGGCGAGTTAGCCTATGCAGTTCGGCGAACACCTTAGCCGTAGGTCTGATTCCCTTAGATCGGCATAGACCTCGGAAGGCTACTAAGATCCGCCACGAGTTAGGGTGAACTTGAGCAATGCACACCCGGTGAAGTTTTAGGACCTCCTTGAAGAAGTCATCCAGAGGGAACCGAAGACCAGCCTTTAACTGTTCCTCGTATACCATAACCAGGTCATTATCTTTAAAGAAGTGATCGGCTCGGTGATCGCCGTGGCATCGGATAAGTTCGTATGAATCAGGGCGAATATTGTACTCCTGGCTGAAGGATTGCAGATCGGACTCTTGTAAGATCGATGGCAGCTCGTCCATAGGGAGATTCTCCCTCCCTGAAGAAGGTATGTGCCTTGATGGTCCGATCCGCCCCCGAGCTAGAACAGAGGCCCTAGGAGGTTCTGTTTGCGCGCTTGGCCTGACCCCTTCTTCTTCATCAGACGACCACGAGAACTGAATGGAGGGAGGACTCGCCGCTCTTTGACCCTCGGACCGCTCATTTTCAAAGAAAACAAAGAACTTAAACTAAAAGAAGATCAAAGCCCTTACCGGAGTCTGATCGGCGTCGGAAGAACTTGAGCAAACGAGAGAACGTTGAGGTTATGAGCGAGAGATTGAAAATGACATACAGGAGCAAATGGCTAACCCCTCACTCCTATTTATACTTGTCCGAGCATTTAATGCTCACAAAGTTCTAGGCAGTGCATCGGTTAACGAGATTCGCCAGCTGTTCTAACACGTCTCTCGAACATTCCAAGGAGATCGGTTAAATGGAGATCGGCATAATAAGTTGAATATTTTGAATGAAGGATTAGTTAAGAGTCGTTTTGTTAGGAACCAGATCGGACAAATATATCAGAGATCGGAAAATAATCAATAAGACAATAATTGGAGAAACAAGATTTTTATTTCCAAAAGATTGGATTACATCATTTGGGCGATCTCTAGGGATCGGATTACAATAAAGGTCTAACTACATCATTTGGGCGATCTCTAGAGATCTGATTACATTGAAGGATTACATCATTTGGGCGATCTCTAGAGACCGGTGGGACATCCTATCTAAAGAGTCCCAGGTTTATAACTGATCCCAAGGGTGTCACCGATCGGAGCTTAATCCGCTGTCGGAACACCCAATGTGGGAGGAAACCGCTGTCGGAACACTCAATGTGGTGAGAAGCCGAATGAACTTGAGGAAGCAACCGCCAAGGGTCAGCGGAGCATCAGACAAGGTTATGCGATCACCGGGGTCGTAAATTTTCAGTCGAGGAATAAGAAAGTCCATTGGAGAGGGATCAAAAGCCACAATCATGGCCGGAATGACCGCCGGAGCAGCTAGAACTGGAAAAGAAAGAAGGAAGAGAGAAAAATCAGATGAAGGAAATGTCTCTGTCATCAGGGGTATATATAGGGGAAAACGGGCATTTATGGTCGAAAGCGAAACGGCTTAACGCCTCGGGAATCGAGGGGAAATTAATGCTTTGACCAGACCAGACCAGAGAAAGAAAAAGATCGGAATAATAGATCGGAAGATGGGAAACCAGCATGAAAGATCGGAAAAGAGCATGTAAAAGAGATCAGAAAGAGGGAAGATCGGAAGGCAAAAAGAATAAGACAAATCCCAAATAACCGTCGTCAGAATCAGAGCCGAGGTAGTTAAAGCGTGGCAGACGAGATCTCCACCGCACGCCTAAGAATCGCCCGCAATGCTGACAGGAGCCAGGATATGTCATGACAGTCCTGTACATCCCAATCTCCACCATTGATCTCACTGGTAAGGACAAACCCGGAACCCTTGGATCAAGAGAGAAGACGACAATACCAGCGTCTTTCGCTCTTAGCCCTCAGATCGTTCCGGACGAGAAGATTTGGGACCGTCAGATTGAAAGAAGAAAAGGAAAATTTTTCTAAAGAGGATCTCAGCCATCCGTTCTGATCCTCTTTAATTCCTGAACCTCAGATCATGTCCTTCGAAATCCTGACCCTCCATCTCCCTCAAAATAGATCCTGACCCTTCATGGGGAGCACCTGGTTCCTATAAATACCTGCATGAAAACTGTTCAAGGAGGGGAAAAAAAAAGAAAGAAGGTTGTTACTATAGTGGAAGAACTCTGAAATTTAATTCAGATTATTACTCTGCTTTCATAAGAAGAGCTTTTGGAACCAGTTTCCTGAAGTGTTTTCTTAAAAGATTTTGAACACTGGAACTTTTCATTTTCAGCTCATTCATTATCCAGTAGCATTCCCATTTTTCAGTTCCTGGTTATCTGTATTTTTATTTCCGTCGTCTATGTTCAATCTCATTTAAACTCGGGTATAATTCTGACTCGATTGCATTTAGTGAAGTACTCTTTGTTCCAAGGCGGACCTTAGTCTCCTGGCTACCAACTTGCGATTTTATTACGTTCTGTGATTCTGTAGTTAGCTCACTAAATCCGACTTCTTACAGGTCAGTGTTCATATTGCCATTTTATTTAGTTCTTGTTTTGCGTATTTCCTTTTTTCTTTTTCATGCATGTTATTTTCTTTAAGGTCATATGACACTTGAAAATGCAAAGGTAGGTCGTGCTTCAGTTGGCTTCTACGTCGGCTAAATCATATTTTTGTTGATCTTTATTATTTTGGAACGCAAGTCATCTAGTCCTGAATAATATATAAGTGGTTAGGATAAAATAGGTAACTATATTTTAGGGGTCTCTTTGAAAAAAAAGAGAGTCTAAATAACACGTCAGGGGAAATAGCTAAATTGAATCGCTAGGCTGACGTAGAAGATAGGCCGGCATAACACCATAAGACGGAATAAAGATCAAATCTCAGATGAGTAAAATGGAACAGAGGGAATACTGGTAAGGCGACCACATGGGAGGTCGGTAAAATTCAGTCCGGCATCCCTTATTTAGTCACAAAATACCAATAAGTTAAAGGAAGCCTTATTATGACCCTTGGCATCTTTAAATACTAGAATTCTTAAACTTAGGCTCTTAAGATATATATAGCTGTGATCAAATTTCGAAGAGATCGGAGGAGAGTTCTTATCCGGTCTCAATTCAAAATTTTAATAAATACTTAATAGAGATCGGAGGAGAGTTCTTATCCTGTCTCAATTCAATTTTGATCTAACGAGTATCGGAGGAGAATTCTTATCCGGTCTCAACTCAAAATTTTAATAAATATTTAATAGAGATCGGAAGAGAGTTCTTATCCGGTCTCAACTCAAAATTTTAATAAATATTAAATAGAGATCGGAGGAGAGTTCTTATCTGGTCTCAACTCAAAATTTTAATAAGCATTAAATAGAGATCGGAGGAGAGTTCTTATCCGGTCTCAACTCAAAATTTTTAATGATCTAATAGAGATCGGAGGAGAGTTCTTATCCGATCTCAACTCAAAATTTTAATAAATATTAAAGAGTTCGGAGAAGAGTTCTCATACAACTCTTAAATTAAACTTTAATAAAATAGTTCTTTTAGATAAGATTAACCTGCAACAGTAACTCACTAAGGTCGTCTCATTTACTTATGTATCTGGGTGATCCAAATTTAGTGAAAAATCAAATGCTCTTTTAGTCAAAAGGATCAACATGTCCATTCAAGCCCTTCTAACTAATGCAAAGTTAAATCTACTTACCCTTGTTAAGGGACGAGGTGGGGTGCCTAACACCTTCCCCACCCGTTTACGGACCCCGAACCTAGAATCTCTGTTTTGAAGTGGTTTTATTTCAATTTATCTCCACAAATGGTTTTCTTTAGTTTCCCTCAAAACTAAGGTGGCGACTCCTCACTCTTTCCCACTTCGGTGAGTGATCGTTCAGGCGACCGCAAAACTCCTTGCGACAGCTTGGCAACTCCGCTGGGGAATATTTCAAAGACTGACTTAACCCCAGTCTAGTGGTCCAAGAGTAGATTTAATTTTGTCCGATCAAATTATAGTTAGATGGGCTTACTCAGCGATGTTTTATACATTATTGCTGCTAACTATTTTGCTTGTTTTACAGTTTTATTTCCTACAGTGCTCTTCGTTTCAAAAAAAAGAAGAAAAAGAGAAATGGAAAAATAAAATCCCCCTGAATTGGGAAGAGGTAAAGGTGTCCCTTCACACACTGAACACTCACACGATGTCCTCACACACTTTGGCCCTATACCCGGGCTTTCTTACCCTTTTAGGAAAGTAGGAGGGAGTCATGTAGCGGTACCCGTGGGTTCTACCCCGTTAGTATCCGTGAAGGCTTCTGCTCAAATTGAAACTCGTTCTATTCACTATGATACCCGTGGAATTTTCCCGATAATATCATGGGGGTAGAATGGGGCTCTACTGTTTACAGTAGGGGCAATTTGGGAACCTGTGGCTTTTAGAAAATTAGACCTTGAGCTAAACTATCACAATAGCTGAAAGCCGTAGTAAGCTACCTCGTAAGATAGAACTATCCAATTAGGCAGCACTCATCCGATATCAGGAGTCTCCCTATCATAGGACAAAAGGGGCATACTTACTCTCATCCTTTTCTGCTTTAATTTCCTTTTGTTCATTTTTTTTTGTGTGAGGGTAATTTTGAATTTTACTGAAACATCTACGCATTTTCCTACTTTGATAAATGTGTATGTGTCACCCTGTCAACAGTATGATTCAAAATTACCCTAATTTATCTTTCTAACGAGTTTTCCCGTAGGCATTACCAAACCAAGAGTTTGTAAAAGGATAGGCATCATATTTATCATGGCATCCTCGAGTCAGTCGGCAGAAGAAGTTCAGAATGCTAAACTTTGGTCCAAATCAGTTCATACTCCAATACCCCCACAAAATGATAGCTTATTACCTTCATTAGATCTGAATAAAATTGAAGTCAGAATGAACAGCCTCGAGGGTCTGTCTGATGGATGGGGGTCGCTTCCTGATCAGGTCAAGGTACGATTTGAAGAGAAGTATGGGAGGATTGCAACCTTAATGCGAGTCAAGGTCTAAATCTCGGCATTAAAAGCCATGTTGTCGGTTTGGAACCCTAAGTACGGGGTATTCTCTTTTATGATATTGATACAGTTCCCACTCTGGAAGAATATCAGGCATTACTAGGGATCCCTTATTCAACACAGAATCGGATCTACCTACACCTTGAGCATAGGCAGACCTGGAAACGATTAACACATTTGTTGGGCATCCCTTCAGAGGAAGCAAAGTCAAAAGAAACTGTCAAAGGAAACACACATGGTTGGTATTGGACATATCTCCAGAAGTGGTTAGATCAGTACCTTCAAGAGAAAAAGTGGAATCAAGCTTCAGTGGCACTCGCCTTGGGGATCTACGGTCTGATTTTGTTCCCAGGACCATTGGGAATCGTAACTTGCAGCGCGGTGGAAGCATTCTGGACGGTAGAAAGGCAGGAGATCAATCCGACACTGGCAATTCTTGCGAAAACCTTGTTAACCCTAACCTACTGCAGACAACAGGGGAAAGGGTCCATTAAGTGTTGTTCTCAGTTGCTATACCTCTGGATTATCAGTCACATGTGTCCTGTGGAGACAAAGGGATTAACTTGGTACCTTGACCAGCCTCCCATCGAGAAGATGACTCGGTTAGTAATCAGTCCAAAGAATGAACAGTAGTGGTGGGAATGGATTTTGAGTTTCAATAGCCATGATTACTGTTGGAGGAAGCTGTGGATGCCAGGCCAACCCGTTTTGATCGGTACAGGAGGTAATCAGTCGGTATCCCTAATCGGAGTAACCGGATACACAAGTTACACTCCGGCCTTGGTAATGAGGCAGTTTGGCTCAACACAGTCCTGAATCGACATTGAAGAATATCACCAAGGTCATTTCTACCATGAGCTCAAGGAAGAGGAAGGGTTGAAAATGGCTCGCAAGTCTTGGGAGAACATCACTCTGGTGGAGAGATCACCTAAAGGCCCAAGCGCCTCAGGCGATTATCTTAAATGGAGAGCTGACAGGGACCGAGAACACTCAATTACAGAATTCGAGGACAGCAACCCTCGCCAAAACACTCTATTAGAAGAAGCTGATAATCGTCTGCTTGACTCACTACGAAAAGCAAACACCGAGAACTCACAACTGCAAGAACAAATAAAACAGTTGGAGGACCAACAGCAGAAACTTAAAAGAAAAGTGAGAAGGCTCAAGGAAGAGACAAGAACCGAAAGAATGGGGTTCGAAGAGCAAGAGGAACAGTGGGAAAAGGAAAAAGACTCTCTCCAAGCTGAGGTAAAAGAAGCGAAAGTACAAAATAGTAAGCTTCAGGAAAAGATGAAATACCAAGAGGTGCTCGTTGAAGAGTATAAACAGGAAAACAAAAAGAAGAAGCTCGAATTAAAAGAACAGGCACTACTCATCAACGATATCTTGAAAGAGTGTGCTAAGGAAAGGAAAGAGAAAGAAAAACAAGCTTCTCTCTATCAAGGACTGAAAGAGAATGTTGACCAGCTGAAAAGAACAATAGCACAGGGAAAGCAAGAACTCTTACCTGAATCTGAGTATGCTCTGAAAGCATTCGATCCTGCCAAACAAGAAGAAAGGTTATATGAGTATCTCAGAAAATGTCATCTCATTATAAAAAAACCTCCCAGAGCCTAGACCGATGTAAAGAACACGGTGTACAAATTATTCAATTAATGAAATGATTTCTGGACCATTGTTTAGTAAATTTGTGAATGAATAATATGGCTTCCGTAGGAACTCCCTCGTTAGGGTTATGTGAAAAATTGAATGCGCTATATGGACAGGTATCATAAATGCGCATTCAATCCAGTCATTCACAGTCAGACTATCGAACGATGCCATGATAAAATTGGTGCGATTATCTTTTTACAGATTTCAACCTGGCTCTCAAACGCCACTGTATCCTTCGTCCAGACCAGGACTTTTAATTCCTTTGCAAAATTCAAAGTTTATTTAAAATTTTATTTTTTTTTCGACTTCTTACAGGAAATCAATATTGCTTCAAACAAGGCAAGTCTGACCAAGCACGCGATTCAACCCCAGCGAGTGTACTTAACAAGATCTCGAACAAGAAAATTAATGGAAGACCAGGAACAAGTACAGAACCTACAGGGGCAAGTGTCTGAACTAAAAGACCAGGTTTCAGAACTCACGAAACTGATGAGGGAGATGTCCCAAAATAAGCCAGCTTCAGACCTTAACCTACCATTACCTCCCCCACCTCCTACAACGGTTGATTCTCACTACGCTTCAACCTCTTTCACTTTCCAGCCACCAATCCAGGATCCGACGGTCACTGTCAATCCGGTTCCACTAAATAATGAACCTCCTTTCTCTTATTACCCAACCATCCCGAATGCCGAACCATCCCTTTCGGTCCCGAACCCTCCAGTTCATTCTGCCTCTCATTTCCCAGTCGGGGGAGTACCTCACACAATAGGAGGAGAAAGTAAGATGAGAGAAAATGAGAAGCTGTCTGCTCTGGAAGAAAGATTGAGAGCTATAGAGGGCCTGAATATGTATGGCTCAGTTGACGTAGCATCACTGAGATTAGTACCGGATGTGGTGGTGCCACCCAAATTCAAGGTCCCCGATTTTGACAAGTATACTGGGAATTCGGACCCTCGAATTCATTTGGCCACCTATATTGCCAAGATGTCCTCTATGACAGATGATGACAGACTGTTAATCCACTTCTTTCACGAGAGCCTCTCTGGAGCAGCCCTGAGGTGGTGTGTTCAGTTAGACAGAGTGCATCAAGGCGCTCGGAAGGATTTAGCCGAGGCCTTTTGAAGCGAGATAAATTTAATCACGATGTGGCCCCCACAAGGAGGGATCTTCAAAACCTGGTACAGAAAGACCGGGAAAGCTTCAAGGAGTATGCCCAGAGATGGAGAGAAAAGGCGGCCGAAGTCCACCCTCCGGTGACCGACAATGAGCTGTGCTCTCTGTTCATTGAGACGTTGAAAGCCCCTTATTTCAATTTGATGATTGGGAACACTTCCAACAGCTTCTCTGACATCATACAGACTGGTGAAAGAATAGAGGCCAATCTAAGAATGGGACGGTTGCAGGAGTTGGCTGAGAACCCTGCGAAAAAGACCGCCAGCTTTAGCAAGAAGAAGGAGGGTGATGTGCATTCTGTCACCCATCAAAACAATTACTCCCCATTCCATCAAAACAATTATCGGCCATATCCTCCCCCTCACGGCCAAACAGTCGCAAATATTCCACCTCCTTTCCCAAATTATCCACACCCTCGCCCACAATACCCTTCACCTACAAATTATCAACCGAGACCACCTCCTCCTCAACCGAGACCACCACAAAACAACCCGAGACCCTCAAGAAACCCTGATCCACCTCTTCCCCTCCCACTCAGTGAAATATACCGATACCTTGTCGGTATAAACCAAATTGTACCAGTTCCCCTAGACCCGATCCAGCCACCATACCCCAGGTGGTATGATGCTACTGCCCGTTGTGAGTACCATGGAGGGGCACAAGGGCACTCAACCGATAACTGCGGGGCACTCAGGGGAAGAGTGCACGCTTTAATCAGAAACGGGTGGTTGAAGATTGAGGGAAATGGTTCCCTCCCCAATGTTACCTCAAACCCATTGCCCAACCATAATGCAGTCAATGGTGTGAACATGATAGAATTTGGGAATGAAAGGAAATAGTCCCCTGAAGAACCATCCATGGATTCCCTGTATGAGGCTCTGGTCTCTCCAATAGCTGAGGGGCAAGAACTGGACAACTGGACGGCAGAGGACATCCCTGTACTCAATTTCGAGTAAAGTACCTTTGGTTATCTACACTTGATCATTTTGTCCATGGTGGCAAGTGTAATATTGTAAATGGACCTTTTTTCTTATGGCATAAATATTAATGAATTAATAGCGCATTTTAAATCCAATTTTCTTTTCCTTTCCTTTGAATTCCATCCTTATAATATGTTCTATTTTCGTTCATTCAGGACCATTCATCAATTAACACCTAATAATCCAATAGACTTAGAAATTCCTCTGGTTAATTTTGAAATCCCCATAAATGCCATTACTTCAAGTGATTCTGAGGAAGATCTTACAGAAGAAAGCAATGAAAAGGATGAGCCCTCCCTCGTGCCTTGTGGAGACGAAACGCGCACCATAAATTTAGGCACAGAAGAAGTAAAAAGGGAACTCAAGGTAGTGGAGAGTGAAGAATTGGGAGATATGATCAATCTGCTTAAAGAATTCCTCGACGTATTTTCCTGGAGCTATGATGATATGGTGGGTTTGGACCCTCAGATAGTGACACACAAAATTCCCCTAGTTCCAGGGACAGTCCCGGTAAAGCAGAAGTTAAGGAGAATGAATCCCGACACACTGCTCAAAGTTCGGGATGAAGTCAAGAAACAGTATGACGCTGGGTTCCTGGAAGTGGTCAAATATCCCCAATGGATAGCTAATGTGGTCCCGGTAATGAAGAAGGACGGGAGAGTTCGGGTGTGCGTCGATTACAGGGATCTCAATAAAGCGAGCTTGAAAGACGATTTCCCTCTCCCTCACATTGATGTGTTAGTTGACAATGCTGCGGGATTGGGCAGGTGTTCGTGTATTGATGGGGCATCAGGGTACAATCAGATCCCGATGGACGAGGAAGATAAGGATAAAACTGCTTTCATCACTCAATGGGGAGTATTTTGCTATCGGGTCATGCCTTTTGGGTTGAAGAATGCTGGTGCTACCTACCAGCGTGCAATGGTCACATTGCTCCACGATATGATGCATAAAGAGGTGGAAGTATATGTGGATGATATGACCATCAAATCCCGGGGAGAAGAAAGTCATGTGCAGATACTGAGGAAAGTATTCGAGAGACTCAGGAAATACCAGTTGAAACTGAACCCTGCCAAATGCATATTCGGAGCTAGATCGGGAAAGTTGTTGGGATTCATAGTAAGCGAGAGGGAAATAGAGGTTGATCCAGACAAGGTTCGAGCTATTCAAGAGATGCCATCCCCAAGAACAGAAAGGGAGGTGCTCAGTTTCCTGGGAAAGTTGAACTACATTTCGAGATTTATTTCTAATCTCACTGCCAAAGCTGAGCCTATTTTCAGGCTACTTCGGAAGAACAACTCCACCCAATGGGATTCAGTTTGCTAAGAGGCTTTTGAGAAGATCAAGCAATACTTGTCAAGACCACCAGTATTGGTCCCACCCGTGGCAGGGAGGCCTCTTATCCTATATATGGCAGTCCAGCAAAACTCGATGGGATGTGTTTTGGGACAACATGATGATACTGGGCGAAAGGAGAGGGCTATTTATTACCTGAGTAAGAAGTTCAATGATTGTGAGTCAAGGTACTCTTTCTTAGAAAAGACTTGCTGCGCATTAGCTTGGACAGCGAATCGCCTCAAGCACTACATGTTGAATCACAAGACATGGCTCATCTCCAGGATGGATCCTATCAAATATGTATTCGAAAGTCCATTCGTGCCAGGAAGGATAGCCAAATGGCAGGTTATACTCTCCCAATATGACATAGTCTATATGACCCGGAAAGCGGTGAAAGGTAGCTTGATTGCTGACCTCCTAGCGTAAAAATCCTATCCGTGATTATGAAGCTCGATTTTGAGTTCCACGATGAGCATATTAATGAAGTGGATCACAAGAAAAGGGACCAGGTGATGTATGGGAAATGTATTTCGACGAGTTCAATTTGTCCGGGAATGGAATTGGAGCTGTATTGATATCCCCAGATGGAAAGCACTTCCCGATAGCCGTTAAGTTGAGATTTGACTGCACCAACAACGTCGCGGAATATGAAGCTTGTGTGATAGGTCTACAGGCCGCCATCGAAATGAAAATCAGGAAGCTGGAGGTATACGGAGACTCAGCCCTGATTATTTATCAAGTCAAGGGAGAATGGCAAACCAAGGATCCCAAGCTAATCCCGTATCAGAAGTACCTATTGGAGCTGATCAAGAAATTCGAAGAAATCTCTTTCACTCACCTTAGTAGGGACAAGAATCAATTTGCTGATGCCTTAGCTACTCTAGCAGTTATGGCTCAGATCGAAGAGGGTCGGATGGCTCAGACATTGAAGATTAAAGCAAGAAGTGAGCCAAAGATATTGCTTCATGATTGAAGAAGAGCCCGATAGAAAGCCTTGGTATCATGACATCCCGGCTCATCAGAGAACTGCAGAATTCCCTTTGGGGGCGAGCAAGAATGAAAAGAAGATGATTCGGAGATTAGCATTGGGATACTTCCCCAGTGGAGAAACCCTATACAAGAGGAGCTCCAACGGCGAATTATTGAGATGTGTGGATGCAAAGGAGGCGAAGAAAATCCTTTTTGAAACTCATGAGGGAAATTGTGCAACCCATGCCAATGGGCACATGATGGCTAAGCAAATCATGCGACGTGGGTATTTTTGGACCACAATGGAAAAGGATTGCGTCGAGTATTTCCGAAAATGCCATAAGTGTCAAATCTATGCCGATCCAATCAATGTGCCACCTCACAAGTTGTTCAACCTCGTCTCACCATGGCCTTTCGCAATGTGGGGCATCAATGTGATTGGTCCCATAAATCCCAAGGCATCTAATGGGCACAGATTCATCCTTGTGGCCATCGACTATTTCTCCAAGTGGGTCGAAGCAACATCCTATATGCACATCACACAGAATACGTTTCTCAGATTCCTCAGAAGCAATATCATCTGTCGGCATGGCCTCCCCAATGAAATCGTCACTGACAACGCCAAGAATCTGAATGGCCTGAAGATCCAGAAATTATGTGATCAATACAAAATCCGACACCTCAATTCCTCCCCATACCATCCCCAGATGAATGGAGCGGTGGAAGCTGCAAACAAAAATCTCAAGAGGATAATCAGGAAGATGACGGTCACGTATAGGGATTGGCATGATATGCTTCCTTACGCTCTCCACGCATACCGAACTTCCGTGAGAACCTCAACCGGGGCAACTCCGTACTCACTGGTTTATGGGATGGAAGCAGTATTACCTGTAGAAGTTGAAATTCCTTCCCTAAGGATTCTGAAGGAGTCAGGAATTGATGAGTCAGAATGGATCCGATCAAGATTGGATCAGTTAAACTTGCTTGATGAGAAAAGGTTAGCAGCAGCATGTAATGGGCAGTTATACCAGATGAGGATGGCTAGAGCATTTGACAAAAACGTTCGCCCGCGTGAATTCCAACCCGGGGACTTAGTTCTGAAGAAAGTACTGCCGAATCAAAATGATCCCTGGGGCAAATGGTCACCAACCTACGAGGGGCCCTATGTAGTTAAGAAGGCATTTTCTGGAGGAGCCTTGATCTTGACCCACATGGATGGTGAAGAGTGTCCGAGACCTGTAAATGCTGACACTGTCAAGAAATACTATGCTTAAAAAAAATTAAAAAAAAATAATAAAAAATAAAAAATAAAAGTAGGGGTGAAAACCCAAAAGGGCGCTCCTAGCAAAATGTGTGAAAGAAGGCGAAAACCCCGAAGGGGCGCTTTCTGTAAAACGAGTGAAGGATGAAAACCCGAAAGGGCGTCCTTTAAAAAAAAAAAATCTAGGGGCGAAAACCCGAAAGGGCATCCCAAGAACAAAAAGGGAGAAATAAGGAATGGGGGGCATGAAACCAGGACGAAGAGGAAACTGTCACAGCATGAGGCTTCAGAGAACTTGAAATAATGGCATTTAAGGGATTTCAAAATCAGCCACAGGGAATATGTGAGATCTATCCTTGTACCCTTATTCTTTGAAACTTCTTCTTTGTTTATATTAAACCGTAATAAAATCGCACTTCATTCCCTATGCTTCTATCTTTCCCTTATATTATTTCCCTTATATTTATCTTTCGGCAATCTTGTTATTTAATGCGCTATTTAAATCAGTTAAAATTTTTGCCATAAGATTAAGATTTGACAATTGATAACCTCACGTACTTTACTATGAGATTTGCATGGAATGACCTAAAAAAAAAAAAAAAAAAACTAGAGGTGAAAACCTGAAAGGGCGCTTCTAGTCATATAGACGAAGGGGAAGTGAAAACCCACGAGGATGCTTTTCAGGAGAAAATATGAAAAATGGGGCATTTCAAGAAACAAGGCCATAGGTCAAGTCTTGCAACTCGTCCTCCATTCGTCATTGGTCTTTGGGATTCTGTTAAGTACACTTCATTGGGGAAGAACTTCTTGCGTCCGGATTAGACTTGCTTTGTGAGTGCAATTTAAATTTCCTGCCAGCTTTAATTTCCTGCATTTAAATTTCCTGTTATCAACCTCTGGTTCCTTGATCTAAGTTGATTTTAATTTTCCCGCAATTTAAATTTGTTGCTATCAACCTCTGGTTCCTTGATCTAAGTTGATTTTAATTTCCCGCAATTTTAATTTCCTGCAATCAACCTCTGGTTCCTTGATCTAAGTTGATTTTAATTTCTCGCAATTTTAATTTCCTGTTATCAACCTTTGGTTCCTTGATCTAAGTTGATTTTAATTTCCTGCAATTTAAATTTCCTGTTATCAACCTCTGGTTCCTTGATCTAAGTTGATTTTAATTTTCCCGCAATTTAAATTTCTTGTTATCAACCTCTGGTTCCTTGATCTAAGTTGATTTTAATTTCCTGCAATTTAGATTTCCTGTAATCAACCTCTGGTTCCTTGATCCAAGTTGATTTTAATTTGACTTCTGATACCAATCCCTAAGTCACTGACTTAGGTATGCTTTAGTTTCGGACACCTAATCGTCCAAAATACGGGTCTGAATCTTTACATAATTCCTACATGGGAAATTTTTCCCTCAATAGAAATTATGTAAAGAGGGGCAGCTGTCGACACCATATTTTGGCCGATCCCCAGAATCGATAAACCTTGAAACCGATCCCTAGCACTAAGTCTCTCCTTGCTATTTAACCACAGTTCCGATCTCTCTTCACAAAGAATTGAGTCAATGCTAAGCCTTACCGGTCTCTCAATCATTTATCGATCTCTCAAGACAATTGTCAAATATCCTGACCAGTTAACTATATTCCCGATCTCTCTTGTCAGCCGAAATCGAATTAACACTAGAGCCTTGCTGCCAGTATTCATGGTCGACCTCCCTTTTAAAAGTTTAGGAATAATCAAGCTAAGGTTCCAATCTGGTTTAATGAAGATCCCGATCTTAGATGTTCAAATTTTCAATTATGTTCCGTTTAGCATTGGTTCCTTACCAGTTTCATGCATGTCGTGTTTTCCGATCTCTCACACAGGATAATAATCGCTTTCAGTTATTTCAATATACTCAGACAATCAAGTGTTTAGAAATTTTCCAATCACAACCATTCATTGAACAAAAGAGTCATTTCATTTCATTTCATTGCAAAATTTGTACAAGTTATTCGGCTGGGGGATCACCCCCAGCCTGATCTACATTTTGCTCATCCTCTCCTCCTCTTCACTATCCTCACCTCGCCCCGGAGCCAGTCGGCCATCCAAGAGAAGTCCTCTTAGGTAACGCTCGAGTTCGCCAAGAGGTCCTTGTGAGCATTCACATAGGCACCAGCTATCCTCGTCACCATTTCTTCGTCTTTCCCTTAAGCTCCTCGATAAGTTGGGCGACTGAGAAGCATCGTTGGCGGCGCCTCGACTTCCACGAGCATGATCCCTTTCACCGAATATGATTCTGCTCGACCACTGTCTTCATAGAACTTCGCCCCCTCAACTTGAGATATGTAATCTGAGCGGATGCGAGTTGGGATCGGAGGGAAGCCATTTCTGATTCTTCTTCTCGACCTCCTTGCCCAGCGATGAGCCTTTTCCCAAACTATGGTCCGTTCACTGTGCACTCCACGCTCGTGCTCATGGCGAGTCAAGATATCGTCAAGACTGTCCGGGATAGCCTGTCCGATCCTCCCGGCGGATGGAAGACCCCAAGACTTTGGCAAAACCGGGTTCTCCCGAACAGTTCGTTATTCTTCGTGGACTCGATCAACGCTTGAGCGCCACGAGAAGAGGCTCACGTAAGATTGAGAAGGCCCCTTCTCGTGCTTGGAGCACCGGAGGAGGTGGAGCCGCTCTTCTGTTGAGGAGGAGATCGGATTGATCAGTGATCGGCGGCCCCGAAGGTCGGGACGGGCCCCCCTGCGTCTCCCCTGGTTCATGGCCGGGAGTTCGAAGCATTTCCGAACGCTTCATCTCCTTTACTTTCCGGGAGATCTCTCTTTCTTTCTTCCGCTTCCTAGAACCCTCATCACCCGCCATACCTGCACAAAGGAGAGGTCAGTGAGATCGCTAAGGTCCTGAGATCTGAGATTTAGAAAATACCAGTGCCGAGGTCAGAGAGCGGAAGTTCGCGATCTTGGCCGGTGAGCAGCTGTAGGGTCCAATGGTGCAGCTCGGCGGTCACTGCATCTAAACAGGAATACTTTTGAGTGGCAGCCTGATTTTTCAGATCCATCACTATTAAGCTTTCCTCCTGGTTCAGGTTAACGCGCTTCGGAAGCAAGGGCCCCTGGTGCCACCAGCTACGAGGGAAGTCCTCAAAGCAGGTCGGATTTTTGCTCCTCAGAATGAAGAAGCGGTTCTTCCAATTTTTAAGGGAGGAGGGCAGGTCGGTGAAGAGCCCGCAATGAGGCTTCGCCTGAAAGAACCAGTGATCGTCGTCCTTTCGGCGAGTTAGCCTGTGCAGTTCGGCGAACACCTTAGCCGTAGGTCTGATTCCCTTAGATCGGCATAGACCTCGGAAGGCTACTAAGATCCGCCACGAGTTAGGGTGAACTTGAGCAATGCACACCCGGTGAAGTTTTAGGACCTCCTTGAAGAAGTCATCCAGAGGGAACCGAAGACCAGCCTTTAACTGTTCCTCGTATACCATAACCAGGTCATTCTCTTCAAAGAAGTGATCGGCTCGGTGATCGCCGTGGCACCGGATAAGTTCGTACGAATCAGGGCGCATATTGTACTCCTGGCTGAAGGATTGCAGATCGGACTCTTGTAAGATCAATGGCAGCTCGTCCATAGGGAGATTCTCCCTCCCTGAAGAAGGTATGTGCCTTGATGGTCCGATCCGCCCCCGAGCTGGAACAGAGGCCCTAGGAGGTTCTGTTTGCGCTCTTGGCCCGACCACTTCTTCTTCGTCAGACGACCACGAGAACTGAATGGAGGGAGGACTCGCCGCTCTTTGACCCTCGACACCGCTCATTTTCAAAGAAAACAAAGAACTTAAACTAAAAGAAGATCAAAGCCCTTACCGGAGTATGATCGGCGTCGGAAGAACTTGAGCAAACGAGAGAACGTTGAGGTTGTGAGCGAGAGATTGAAAATGACATACAGGAGCAAATGGCTAACCCCTGACTCCTATTTATACTTGTCCGAGCATTTAATGCTCACAAAGTTCTAGGCAGTGCATCGGTTAACAAGATTCGCCAGCTGTTCTGACACGTCTCTCGAACATTCCAAGGAGATCGGTTAAATGGAGATCGGCATAATAAGTTGAATATTTTGAATGAAGGATTAGTTAAGAGTCATTTTGTTAGGAACCAGATCGGACAAATATATCAGAGATCGAAAAATAATCAATAAGACAATAATTGGAGAAACAAGATTTTTATTTCCAAAAGATCGGATTACATCATTTGGGCGATCTCTAGGGATCGGATTACAATAAAGGTCTAACTACATCATTTGGGCGATCTCTAGAGATCTGATTACATTGAAGGATTACATCATTTGGGCGATCTCTAGAGACCGGTGGGACATCCTATCTAAAGAGTCCCAGGTTTATAACTGATCCCAAGGGTGTCGCCGATCGGAGCTTAATCCGCTGTCGGAACACCCAATGTGTGAGGATACCTATTTCGTAACACTCAATGTGGTGAGAAGCCGAATGAACTTGAGGAAGCAACTGCCAAGGGTCAGCGGAGCATCAGACAAGGTTATGCGATCACCGGGGTCGTAAATTTTCAGTTGAGGAATAAGGAAGTCCATCGGAGAGGGATCAAAAGCCACAATCATGGCCGGAATGACCGCCGGAGCAGCTAGAACTGGAAAAGAAAGAAGGAAGAGAGAAAAATCAGATGAAGGAAATGTTTCTGTCGCCAGGGGTATATATAGGGGAAAACGGGCATTTATTGCTGAGCAGAAAACGAAGTGAACGCCTCGGGAATCGAGGGGAAATTAATGCTTTGACCAGACTGGACTAGAGAAAGGAAAAGATCGGAATAATAGATCGAAAGATGGGAAACCAGCATGAAAGATCAGAAAAGAGCATGTAAAAGAGATCAGAAAGAGGGAAGATCGGAAGGCAAAAAGAATAAGACAAATCCCAAATAACCGTCGTCAGAATCAGAGCCGAGGTAGTTAAAGCGTGGCAGACGAGATCTCCACCGCACGCCTAAGAATCGCCCGCAATGCTGACAGGAGCCAGGATATGTCATGACAGTCCTGTACATCCCAATCTCCACCGTTGATCTCACTGGTAAGGACAAACCCGGAACCCTTGGATCAAGAGAGAAGACGACAATACCAGCGTCTTTCGCTCTTAGCCCTCAGATCGTTCCGGACGAGAAGATTTGGGACCGTCAGATTAAAAGAAGAAAAGGACAAATTTTCTAAAGAGGATCTCAGCCGTCCGTTCTGATCCTCTTTAATTCCTGAACCTCAGATCATGTCCTTCGAAATCCTGACCCTCCATCTCCCTCAAAATAGATCCTGACCCTTCATGGGGAGCACCTGGTTCCTATAAATACCTGCATGAAAACTGTTCAAGGAGGAAAAAAAAAAGAAAGAAGGTTGTTACTATAGTGGAAGAAATCTGAAATTTAATTCAGATTATTACTCTGCTTTCATAAGAAGAGCTTTTGGAACCAGTTTCCTGAAGTGTTTTCTTAAAAGATTTTGAACACTGGAACTTTTCATTTTCAGCTCGTTCATTATCCAGTAGCATTCCCATTTTTCAGTTCCTGGTTATCTGTATTTTTATTTCCGTCGTCTATGTTCAATCTCATTTAAACTCGGGTATAATTCTGACTCGATTGCATTTAGTGAAGTACTCTTTGTTCCAAGGCGGACCTTAGTCTCCTGGCTACCAACTTGCGATTTTATTACGTTCTGTGATTCTGTAGTTAGCTCACTAAATCCGACTTCTTACAGGTCAGTGTTCATATTGCCATTTTATTTAGTTCTTGTTTTGCGTATTTCCTTTTTTCTTTTTCATGCATGTTATTTTCTTTAAGGTCATATCACACTTGAAAATGCAAAGGTAGGTCGTGCTTCAGTTGGCTTCTACGTCGGCTAAATCATATTTTTGTTGATCTTTATTATTTTGGAACGCAAGTCATCTAGTCCTGAATAATATATAAGTGGTTAGGATAAAATAGGTAACTGTATTTTAGGGGTCTCTTTGAAAAAAGAGGGTCTAAATAACACGTCAGGGGAAATAGCTAAATTGAATCGCTAGGCTGACGTAGAAGATAGGCCGGCATAACACCATAAGACGGAATAAAGATCAAATCTCAGATGAGTAAAATGGAACAGAGGGAATACTGGTAAGGCGACCACATGGGAGGTCGGTAAAATTCAGTCCGGCATCCCTTATTTAGTCACAAAATACCAATAAGTTAAAGGAAGCCTTATTACGACCCTTGGCATCTTTAAATACTAGAACTCTTAAACTTAGGCTCTTAAGATATATAGCTGTGATCAAATTTCGAAGAGATCGGAGGAGAGTTCTTATCTGGTCTCAATTCAAAATTTTAATAAATACTTAATAGAGATCGGAGGAGAGTTCTTATCCTGTCTCAATTCAATTTTGATCTAACAAGTATCGGAGGAGAATTCTTATCCGGTCTCAACTCAAAATTTTAATAAATATTTAATAGAGATCGGAAGAGAGTTCTTATCCGGTCTCAACTCAAAATTTTAATAAATATTAAGTAGAGATCGGAGGAGAGTTCTTATCTGGTCTCAACTCAAAATTTTAATAAGCATTAAATAGAGATCGGAGGAGAGTTCTTATCCAGTCTCAACTCAAAATTTTTAATGATCTAATAGAGATCGGAGGAGAGTTCTTATCCGATCTCAAGTCAAAATTTTAATAAATATTAAAGAGTTCGGAGAAGAGTTCTCATACAACTCTTAAATTAAACTTTAATAAAATAGTTCTTTTAGATAAGATTAACCTGCAACAGTAACTCACTAAGGTCGTCTCATTTACTTATGTATCTGGGTGATCCAAATTTAGTGAAAAATCAAATGCTCCTTTAGTCAAAAGGATCAACATGTCCATTCAAGCCCTTCTAACTAATGCAAAGTTAAATCTACTTACCCTTATTAAGGGACGAGGTGGGGTGCCTAACACCTTCCCCACCCGTTTACGGACCCCGAACCTAGAATCTCTGTTTTGAAGTGGTTTTATTTCAATTTATCTCCACAAATGGTTTTCATTAGTTTCCCTCAAAACTAAGGTGGTGACTCCTCACTCTTTCCCACTTCGGTGAGTGATCGTTCAGGCGACCGCAAAACTCCTTGCGACACCTGCGCGAGGAAGCAATTCCATCGCGCTTAGCATTTCTGCTTAGTGGTGCAATAATATAACCAGAAATAATATATACAAGTAAAGAAAGAAATAAATGATAATTCAGATACTCAAGAATCAATTTAATTTGGTATGGTATTTCTAGTATCAACGATCTTATATACTAGTTTGTTCTTCTTTGGAAGTGCTTAGTTTATAACTTTTCAGTAATACTAGCAGGTATATAATTTATTCTATCTGTATTGTATTTCAAGTCTGTACGGTCCTGCAATTTATATTTTTGTTATGTTTCTTTTGCTAATCTCTTTTGCTTATTCATTCAATACTTAATTTAATTGTACTGGATTTTCATTATACTTAACTTAACTTAGCCGCCTGAATTGAATAATACTTTAATTGACTGCCCAAGTAACCTATACTAGACGATCGGATCGATAACGGGTCGTTGGCACTGGACACCGCGGTGCCTCGGGCCGTCATACCATGGGACGCAGAACGTCTACCATGTATGCAGTCAGTATGGCTAAAAAGCCATGATATCACATAGTCGGGCATAAAAGCCATGAAATCGGGCATAAAAGCCATGAATATGGGCATAAAGCCATGAATACAGGTATAAAGCCTTTCGCAGTACTGCTAAAACAATACCCTATTGGCATGCCAAACTATCCAAACCAATCTTGTTAGGTATACTAGGGCATTTGATATTTTAAAATGTTAATATATTGTGCTTTATGACTTCATTATTTCATGATAAATTTCAATCATAATTCATACATTCATTTGATCATTTATATGATCACAATTCACATCAATTATTCTTTTATACCATTGTACTCAAAATACTTCTCCTCTTTACAATAATGAGAACTAATGTCTCATTCATACATTAATATGGTTTATTTATCCATTCATTATGTTATTCATATTAATCACAATTCTAAACAATGGTTCACATGTACCATTGTATTCAAAACATTTTTTCCTTTCTCATTTATACATTCAAGAATCTACTTATGTAATTACAAATTTTATATTTCAAGTTGAGTTACTAATATTTTATGAATTCCATTTGTGATGGGCATATATGCCCTAACTATCTATTCACATCAATTAGGTGACTTATTTTTCATGTTTAAAGTAATCCATGAATATTTCATGGATTTCAAATTTATGGCCTAAATTTCTTTTTAACAATTTTGACTAGGATGCATAGTCCATATTTGTCATACAATTCTAAGCATTTAAGCTTAGAATTGGTTCTAGGTCTTCATCTTAATTCACTAATCATTTTGATTACTATTCACCATACTAGTCAACCAAAATGTTGACCTTTTTATACTTAATGGATATATTAATTCTAATTACACCAAGATCCCACATTTTGAGTTTTACATTTACTAGTATTAATTGCCAATTGCAATTTAAAGTCCCCTAGATGCATTTCTAATTTCAAATTTTGAATTTCAAGTTTTGGTGTCACTATTCACCTCATTGGTCAACAAAAATATTGACTATTGCATAGACAATAGGTACATTGGTTTTAACACTCCCGATGTACCACATTTTGCATTTAAAACTTGTTGGAATCAATTACCAAATCCATTTCCAAGCTTATTTCAAGTTTTCATGTCACTATTCACTTCATTAGTCAACTAAAATGTTGACTTTTGCATAGAAAATATGTACATTGACTTTGGCACTTCAAACATACTACATTTTTCATTTAAAACTTGTTGGTTTTGGTCACTTTCTCAAAGCTTAGGTCATTTTGGCAAAATTGCCAATTTTCGGTTTTGGTGCTCCGAAGTTGCACTGTTTCATTGGTCGATTTACTGTTAGAATTTGACAAAACTTCCTTCATAGAAAATGTTCCTTATTTTGTCTAGTTGAATTTCTTTTTTTGAATCACTCCATTTGGAGTTTTGTAGCTCAAGTTATGGCCAAAATAAGTTTACTGTTCACGTGCACTGTTCATGCTGCTATCATGGGTTCTGGCAGATTTTGATCCAACTTTGGTCAGTAATTTGATCAAGTTAAGTTCCTAATTTGGTCTAACTTTCTTCATATGAAATGTTCTACTATGCCTTAGGTTTCCATCGGTTCAAGAATCGCCTAAATCCGAGTTTTCTAGAGAGAGTTATAGTCCTCCAAACATTGCTGCTCAAATGAAAATTCTGGAAATCTCAGTACAGTAAACTTCACTTTTCTCAATGATTTGATTTGGTTCTGGTCATAATTTGGGGTAGGTTTCTTCATGAAAGTTGTTTGTCTATGTCTTAACTTGTTTCTGTAAAAATTTCAGGTCAATTGACCAAATCTACAGTGAGTTATGGCCAAATGAACAGTTACTGTTCATTTGGTCATTTCTGCAGGTGCTGTTGCAGGGTGTCCGGATTGGGGCCAACTTTTGGTCCTCTTGCTTTGGTCTTTTGGGCATAGTTTCTTCAGAAAAAATGTGCCATTATAAGCCTAGTTTCATGTCCAATTGGCCAAACATCAATTAGACTAACACAGCCCATGTTATGGCAGTCCAAGTGGACTGAATTTTCAGTCACTCTGCTGCACTAACAAGGCAGCCTACACATTCACTTGGCTATACTATTTTTCAGTCCAATTCATGGTCAACATACCTAAAATGGTCACTAATTGACCCTTATAATGTTCTTT